>NC_056739.1:94643658-94876158 GCF_019279795.1 Protopterus annectens | reverse complement strand
GCCATCCCTTCCTCTCAGTGCTTTAGCCCTGCATAGCTAGCTTTCTGCATTGGGTTTGGGGTCAGGAGCCATTGGTGTTGAGGGATCAAAGGGGATCCTCAGTATTGGTTGCAACATCAGCCTTTTAAGTCTTTGAAAGGGTCTTGGCATGTCCCAGGAATGAAGTATCTCCAATAGAGTTGATTCCATTCAAGCCTCAGTGAGGCTCTGCTCCTTCCCCTCTTCATCCTAGCTGACAGGGACAGTCAGTTCCAAAGGCTTCTGAGGATATCTGCTTCATCACTTCCCAGTCTGATTCGAACCCTTCTGTAACTCCACCAGAAGGCCACCAAAAGAAATGTACTTGCAAACGAAAGCAGATAGACTCCTCTCCATAGTATTTCACTGAAGACACTGACTTGGGGGAAGGGGAGGTTTCCCTTGATCCCCCTCTGAAGATGTCACTTTTGGCAGTTTACTCAATTTGATGAAGCAAAGAAGGGGATAGTCAACCCAAGACCCTTCCCCTGATGAGTCAGTGTTCTTGAAAGCCTTTGGTTATGGCCCAACATTGTATTAAGTAGTACCACCCATTGATCCACTTTTTGACCTTATGGTTCAATGGGCATGGAAGGACTGTGTTGTGGTGGAACCTATTCTGAAGAAAGCAGATCAGATATTAGCAGCTCCTGAGGACAGGAGGCATTGGAGCAAGGTTCCTTCAGTGAATGGTATGTTGGTAGCAGCAGCCATCAGAAGAAAGTTCATCTGTACATCCCCCAACAAAGAGTCTTGGGAAATAGACACGTTTTGGAAGCGATCCTATGCATCAGCAACTTTCTCACTTAGATCTGTGAACTACTTAGCTCATTTGACTTGATTCCAGAGAGACTTGACTGAAGAAATTTACAAATCTCTCTCCGGGGTATTACCTATGGATGTTCAAAAAACCATGGATGCCCAGCTTTCTACCCTACAATCTACTTCAAACGTGGCCATGCATTTGCACTTCAACACAGCCAGTGACATGGCCAGAGCAGCATACACCAGCATTACTGTGCGGTACCACTCCTGGATGTGTCTTTGTGATTTTATAGAAGGCTTCAAGTCATCTTTAGTTAATGTCCTGTTTAGTAGTTCAACCCTGTTACAAGGATCCAACAGGATGATAAGACTCTGTCTGTGGTTGGAGTACATTTTTCAGCCTCACAAGGATCGTACTACAGGAATCAAAGATTGGAAAAAAAATGTGGTTCCTTAAGTCAAAGGGATCGTACCATGAATAAACAAATTATAGACCTTCCTGCGGCAGAGGGGGAGATAGTGCTAATGGATGATGCCCTAGAGTCAGAGGAAGACCACACAACTATTGCTTTCATGGTCCTTTTACTGAGAAAGTCTTTCAGTGTTCCTGAATGGTTGCCCAACTGCTGCACTCTGGAGGCAGTCAGGGGTGACTATCTTTGTACCCACAAGCCTAGCACAACATAACTTCAGATTCTTGGGTGTTAAAGATAATTTTCAAAGGCTATCCAATTCCCTTTTCTCTTCTTCTTCAAAAGAATAAGAAAGTCACTGACATTCTACCCAGTCAGTGGGACACAACAGATATAGAAATTTCAAAACTGCTAGGAAAAAAGAGTCTATTTGAGGTTCTTTTTGGTATGAAAAAAGTTGGGGAACCTCAGGCCCATCCTGGACCTGAGTCACCTAAACCAGTCTGTGAAACAGACAAAATACCAGATGGTCACAATTCAGTCCATTTTATCTCTGTTGAGGAAGGGCAATTGGATGTGCTGCATAGATCTCCAGGATGCATACTATCATATCACTGGAAATTTCTCCACTTCTGTCTGGGAAACAGTCATCAATACTGGCCTTGCCCTTTGGGCTCACCACAGCATTTGTGTGTTTACCAAGATCATGGTAGTGGTAGCTGTTCACCTGTGTCTGCTGGGGATCCACATCTTCTCATACTTTGATGAATGGTTCTTTAATTGCTGCTACACCATCTGGACCTGGTGCTCCATTTGCTTCTGGACCTCGGCATAACTGTGAATTTCTCAAAGTGCCATCTGTCTCCAACACAGGAAATTAATTTAAAAGGATGCCACCTAGACACCACCCATCTGATCATCAGCCTTCCCCAATTGAGGGCTGTGTCACTCCGATTCATGGCCATGCAGCTACTACATCACACAACTTCACTAGCAAGATTAGTTCTTAATCATTTGCAAAACATTGCAAGGCATGAATAATCCTCACTGCCCCCTTTTGATCCTGACAGACATGGTTTCCTTACCTGTGGCCTCTTCTAGTATATCTGCCTTGAATGTTGGATTACTATCCAGATCTGCTAACTCAATCTTCTGGACTGCCTTTTCTGGATCAGAAGACCGTGAAACTGACCACATGGTACCTCCAATTCTGAATGTAGCCAGAGATGGCAGGCTGCCCCCTGTAATGGTCAATATTCTTGCTGCTTCCAAAAATTAGCCACCAGAAAGACATATCAGAACTATGCTAGAATTTTTATCTGAACTATTTGATAAAAGATACAGTTATTCCACTATCAAAATTCGATGGCAGCTATTTCAAATTTTCAACTGTTGTGAAAGGAAACTTCCATAACTTCACTGAAGATCGCAAAGGCCCTTTTGAAGAGCATCTTTCTGTTAAGACCCCCGATCAGAGATCCATTTCCTCCATGTGACATTACCATTATATTGAAAGCTTTGACCTATTTTCCTTATGAACCTGCAGGCAATGCAGATTTGAAATTTCTAACTTGGGAAATTATTTTCCTGGTAGGGATCACATCAGCCAGATGAGCTTCGGAGTTACAGGCACTCTTGTGTAAGTTTTCCTACCTAGTTTTTCACAAGGATGGAGTCTGTCTTAGAGCCGATGCATCCTTTATCCCAAAAGTGGCATCTGAAATAAATCTTAACCAGTCTATAAACTTACCAGTCTTCTACCCTACATAATCGAACAAAGGAGAATACATGTTGTGCATATTAGATGTCCACAGACAACTCAGATTTATTCTGCATAGAACAAAACAATTTGAAATAGATGATCAGTTGTTCACTTCATTTTCAAAACCAGAGTTATGAAGAACAGTGGCGAAGGTTACTTTGTCAAAATGGCAGATTGTATCGCCTTTGTATATCATAAGAAGAATTTGACATTATCAGGTAATCCAAAGGCTCATTCAACTAGGGCACTTACTACTTCAGCAGCCTTTTCTAAAGGACTTTCCATAGTTGACATATGTGCCACAGCTACTTGGGTTACAGTACACACATTTGCGCCTCATTGTAAACTGGATGTACAATCCAGGTTGTGTTCCTCCTTTGGTTCCACCATCCTCAGGAATGTCCTTCCTTGATATCACCCAGTTTGACAGGTTAGGATTCTGTCCTACATGTTTGAATGGATGAAAGTAGACAACATTGGATATGAAAGTTATGTACTTACAATAACGTTAGAGCCATGCAGTATGACTTCCGTCCAATTCAATCTCCCTCCCACCTGCCCCCTGCCAGATTGTCACCTCTGACTTCAAGTTAATTGAATAGACAACTTTTACCCTGTCTGTGCATAGTCATGTGAGACAGTAATCATTCTTCCATACAAACTGAAGTGTTTTAAATAAAAAAATGCATGTGTAGGATTACCCACAAATAACACAAGGGGGAGACATACTTGATCTGAGCTGTAGAGGGTGGAATACAAGAAATTTTGGGTAGAGGGAGAGTGTGAGTTTTGGATCCGAGGAAACTTCAGACCCGGCACTGTGGTCAGATCCCATCGGATCTGACAACCCATATGTTTGAATGAGATGAATATCAGACAGCATTAATCTAACATTATGGCAAGTGCATAACTTTTGTGTATGTATGTCAGTACTCAAAATATTGGAAACTAAAAAAAAAAAAATAAAACCTTATTTTATGCAGAGGAACATCCCCACTGACCATTAAGCTGGCCGTCTCCCTACCACCTGATTCTTCTCAGGGAACAGAGGGCTGATAGAGATTTCTGTGCAAGGATGAATGAGCCATAATGTATTTGCATAGCCTGGGAATACTCAACTCCTGTTCTGCTGGAATGAATTGGTCAGTTGGGTGTTGGTAGAGGAGCCAAGTCCTGGAAGAAACAAAAATGAATAAATAAGCAACAAACAATCTAAAAGGGAGTACTACAAACCAGTGCTGTAACCTCACAGCACATGGGAAATCACTTCAACAGAGCTCAACAAAGCTTGGCGTTCCGGCCTGTGATTTTAAAGTGTTTCTATTGTATCCATAATCATCCAGGTTAAGATAAGCTACTTTATTTGATTTTTTGCTCTTGCACTTCTTATTTTAAGTGATTGCTACAATTTGAGATTTTGCCATAAAAATTGTTCTTCTTATCTGTTGTTGATTTTCTGAACTGTTTGGATTTAAATCACCTTATAGAAAGGTGATCTAGCCAGGTACAACATTTTCTTGTTTTTGAATTGCATTTGAGGGTTTCCTTTTGCTGAGTTTTTACATTAAGAAGACCAGATCAAACCTGTTGTGGCAGAAGGTGTTTGCCTGGTCATTATGAAATGGGAAGCACTGCAGAAGAGCTCAAAGTATAGTCGTTTATTGGCCAGAGGGCATAGGAGTTAGATTTCACCTTTTTTCTGTTTACTACAAATTAGGAAAGTTTGCGCAGAGCTTTTCACTGTGTAACAGTGATTGACAGTTCCCTGTACAGATGCAAACACTTAGATAGTAATTTTTTCCTATAAATGTAGTGTTAGGACTGTAAACCATAACACAGTAAACTGTTGTGCAGAGTTAAGCTTAAATCAGTAGTTTGCTCATTGAACAGTACTAATACCTTATCCTATTACCATCAGACAATCTTGCCCTTAACCCTGGAAACCACCCAGTAGACAGGTTTGGGGTGATTATGTAGCCCCAAAAGGTGTTGGATCAGTTGGACAGAGAAACAGGGAAAATGCTTCATGCTTAGCAAATAATTTATAAAAATTAGTGTATTACAAGATTATATATTCCCCATTCTGAAAGAGTTATGGACCTCCTCAAAATCAATAATATGTATAGATCTGCGATCATAGAACTGGATACATATCTGCTGACCTTACAAGATCTAAATATATTGACAGTTTTAGAATATGAAGAGAACAAATCTAAGATGACTTCCATACTTAGTTTAGTAGAAGCATATCTGTGTCAAGTGGTAATGGAAATCAGACCAGAAGCAGACAAAAATCAGGTAACAACTGAATGTGCCAAAAACAAAAGAAAGAATATAAGGTGAAGGATAAATTGAGAAGGCAAGAAATGTGAAAGAGGCATAAATATATTTGCAAGTACAGAAAACTCCCAGAACAACCTCATGTCTGTCATTATCTAGCACAGGAATGGTTAAAGAGAGGTGAATTTAAACCAAAAGACAAAAGGTTAATATTGGCAGCCCAGTATAGTGGACTACGTACATGTTCGTTTACAATGTCCTTTGAACTTGTTAGAGAAACTTGTTAGAGAAATAGACAAATGCAGGTTTTGTAAAACAAAATTTGAAACAGTAACACATCTTGTTGCAGAGTGTGATACACTAATGGCAGATGGCCTGTAAACTGAAAGCAAAACAATGTTGCAAGATTGTTGTACTGAAGATTATGCAAACATTACGGTATTTAATTAGCTGAGAAGCATTGTAAACATGAGCCACAAAGCATTATAGAAAAGGCTGACATTTATATCACATGGGATCTTCCAATACCAAAAGTTAAAAATACAGATGAGAGAAAACCAGATATATTAGTCCATGAAAAACCCAATAATAAACCATAACAGCCCACCCTAATAAAGGTCTGGACAACATGAATTAACACCCTAATACAGGTCTGGACAACATGAACTAAAGGTGGAGGCGTGCCCATATTCATTAAGGATATCCACACCTCCAGGCTAGTTGCACAGCATAATGCATCAGAGATTATCCAAGTGCAACTAACTCTGGGCAAGACCGCAATCCAAATTGTAGCCTGCTACAGACCCCCCACCATGCCCCAGGATTCACATTCCTCATTTCTTGATACATTGGAAAGTATTAGGGTACAACCCAGCACCCTAATAATGGGCGATTTCAACTACCCCACCATTAACTGGGAAAACTACTCATGTACCAACTCTTTTGCTCAACGTTTTCTAGAATTCATAAATTCCAATGCCTTGGATCAACTTATTCACACCCCCACCAGGGGCAGCAATATCCAAGACCTGGTCATTACCAACATGGAAAACCGGTGTTCCACACCAGAGGTCAATTCCTCGTTGGTCAGATCCAACCACAAGCTAATCAGCCTAGACATCCACATCCCACCCCCAGCCCCAATTAGGGAAACCATCATCTAAAACTTCTCCAAAGCCAACTTCACACTTCTTAAGACAGAAGTGGCAAACTTCATGACACCCATGCAGACGGACAATAGAGGTATGACTGCCGAATCCTACACAAATGCACTTTTTAAGCACTTACACGAGTGCATGGATCATGCTATCCCTAATATAACCAAGATGTTATCCTCCAAAAAAAGGAAGCCAATCTGGTGGTCCTCTGCCATAAACAAACTCTACAACAGAAGAAAGAAACTGTTGCAAAAAAGAGTAAAATCCCATGACTGGAGGAACTCCCTGGTCAACCTCAGTAAGAAGCTGAGATCCCTCATAAATAAAATCCTCCAAAGCTAGTTACGAAAACAAAATTGCCACTGACTCTAAAGACAACCACAAAGCATTCTATAGCTATGTCAAGAATGTAAATGGGAACACTCAGATCTGCTCTGAGTTACAGCACAATGGCACTAAATATACAGAACCAACTGATATTGCCAACATCCTAGCAGATAGGTTCAGTGCTAACTTTACCCCCCTCTCACCCCCTAGAGAGCCCATCTCTATACCTGAAGAATGCAAAGTTCCTATAATCACGGCTGCACAGGTAAAAAACACACTCTCCAAAGCCAAGAACACAGCATCCATGGGACCTGACAATATCCCAGGCTGTGTTCTACATGAACTACAGAATGAACTGGCACCCTACCTAAGTACCATGTTCAATCATAGCCTCAACTCAGGCTTTGTACCCACTGAATGGCGCACCGCGATGGTTATCCCACTCCACAAAGGGGGAGGCACTACGGACCCCGGGAACTACCACCCCATTAGCCTGATGAGCCTGGTCTGCAAGGCCATGGAATGTATCATCATGGAACTCATAAACAAAGACATTGGTAATCTCCAAACTCTGGACCCTACCCAGTTTGGATTTGTAAAAGGCAGAGCATGTCTCCTAAACCTGATTGACTTCTTTGAAGCAGTCTCCAAAGCCATAGATGAGGGTAAAATGGTTCACACAGCTTATCTAGATCTCGCCAAGGCTTTTGACACCATCCCCCACTCTGGAATTATAGATAAGCTCACTAAATTAGGTATAAATCCCTATGTCACAAGATGGGTTGCCAACTGACTCATGGACAGAACCCACACTATGAAAGTAGCAGATTCCAAATCCGGCATCAGACCAGTGACAAGTGGAGTACCACAGGGTTCAGTCCTGGGTCCTCTCCTGTTTGGTATCTACTTCTCTGAAGTGCAGGCCAACACAGAAGGTCTTTGGCTAACAAAAATTTGCAGATGACTGCAAACTAGGAGCCATAATCAAAACTCCTAACGATGTGGACAAACTACAAAAGGGCCTCACTGAGACATATACCTGGTGTCAAAGCCATGGTCTGAAGCTCAATGCCAAAAAGTGTATTGTCATCCCCTTTTGTAAAAACTCTGTACCCATGAACTACCACATAGCTGGTAGTCTACTTAATGCTGAAAATGAGATAAGAGACCTTGGGACACAGGTGGACAGTAGTCTCTCCTTTGATAATCACATCTCCACAGTGGTCAGGAAATCCTTCTACGTGGCTCACCTCATCACAAAAGTATTCTCATCCAGAAAAAAAGAGGTCATTGTTCCCCTCTACTCATCACTCATTAGACCCATTATAGAGTACAACGTCCCTTTTGGTATGTACCTCACAAGACATCTACAACAACTGGAAAGACCACAGAAATACCTCACAAAGAGGATTACTGGCCTCAAACAGATGCCCTATGCAGACCATCTCAAAAAACTACAGTTTTACTCCATCGCATATCGCCTACTCAGGGGCGATCTCTGCCTAACATACAAAGCTATGTCAAACCCAGAGCTGTTGGACATGCTCACGCTGTAGGGATCTAAACCTTGTCACCACAATAAACAGAACATGCTGGAGGGATAGATTCCTGTCCCAGAGACTTCCCATACTCTGGAACAGACTACCTATCTATGTCAAACAGAGCTCCTCATTAGCACTCTTCAAGAAAAATCTTGATGATTGGATGGGAAATGGGAAATTCACCCCGGGGATCACTTCTATGGCTCTGCTCGACAGGGGCACAGGAAAATAATTTTCTTGGGTGGCGAAAGCCAGGGTACTTTTTTGGCTAGGCTTGTATGGGCCCTAGGGCCGATAGCCTAGTACCTACCTATGAACCTATGAATATGTAATTTACAAATGTCTCTGTTGCCACCCTGGTAGATATGGGCATCTTCAGAGAATGTAGCAGTTGTTTCAATGTTCTCTGACAACCATTTAATCCTTAAAGAAACTAACACAGTATGCGAGAAATGTACCTACACAACTTCCTTGGAAGCAAAAAATCTCACATGCAAATAAGATTGTCTGTCACACATAGTGTTCACTGCACACACACACACGCACACACACACACACACACACACACAGACACACACACACACACACACACACACACACACACACACACACACAACACACACACACACACCATCTTACGCTGAGCCACTTAAAAGGTACCTTCCCAAAACTCAAAGACCTTTTAAGCCTACAAACAATAAAGCCTATCCTCAACAGTCTATACAGCACATACTAAAAGCAACACCAAATACCACACATACATCTACAGCCAATGGACCCACAAGATCTAAACCCATAAGGCAGGCAAACACTTTACTCAAGACTCTTGGCATGGAGGATTCCATTGTACAACATAAAGGTGCCTCATTCATTTCCTTTAATTTTAAACACAGGTCAGGCATATTGTTATCAACCAAAGGAGAAGTTGTGTTCAGTAATTAACAAAGAGTTGAAGGATTTTATTTGGGAGGGGAAGAGGGCAAAAGTCAAGTAGGATAAGTTGATCTTTCCAATAGAACAAGGAGGTTTAGAATTACCTCATTTGAATGGATATTTTAAAGTTACACAGTTAAAGCTTTTATACATAATATAAGCAGAAATCTCCAATTCAAAGTGGAAAGGAATGATGATGAAGTAGAGGGGAAATTAAAGAAATAAGGAGAGTGGGATTTTGGATGCAGATCTTTAAGGAGAATAAGAACTATCATACAGAATATTGTATTCATAAAGTAACAGAAAGTATATTAAGAACTAAGCCAGGATAGGAATGAACAAAAGAGATTTTGCTGATAGAAAGATTGGGAAAAGAGATTATATATGCAATTCACTAAGAAACAATGGGAAGATGTATGTATGACTTCCAAATATGCAACAAAATCTAGAAGATTTAGGATTTTTGCCTGGAAGTGTTAGGATAGATACTTTTATACCCCAAACAGATTCCAACAAATTTTCATCAGGTAAATGGTAAATGTTGGAGGTTAATGGGGAAGAAGGTGTACCTGCGAGCATATATTCTTAGAGTTTAATGAGTTGGCAGACTTTAAAAATTCCCTACAGAGTACTCTGTCAGGAATACTGTGCTAGCAAATGAGTGTAACTAAGAAAATAATTTTTTTTCATCTGGATACAGGATCTGAATTTCCTAGACATAGTAAGACCTTCTAAGTTTAATTCTGGTGACTGCCAAGAGAGCAATTACTAGAAAATGGAAATTAGAATTTAAATCAACTATACTCGAAGTAGCAAATGTTGTAACAGAGATAAAAGCACAGGCAGTAGAATCTTTAGAAAAGGATAGGAGTAAATTACATTGAAAAAATGGAAATTGTGGGAACAGTACATGCAGAAAAATGTTTTGGAGGAGGAATAGGGCCCAGACAATACCCCAGGATGCTTTCAAAATAGCATGAAAAATGACCTATCAGGGCCTCTGGAATTACTATTTAACTGTAGTCTACAAACAGGCTTCATACCTCATGAATGGAGAAAAGCAACAGTCATCCCTCTGCACGAAGGTGAGCCATCTACAGACCTTGGAAACTACAGACCCATAAGTCTCATTAGTCTTATATGTAAAGCTATAGAAAGAATTATTATGGAGATGATCAACAGAGATATAGTAAACCTCCAGACACTGGACCCAACCCAGTTTCGTTTTGTAAAGGGCAGATCATGCCTACTCAACCTGGTGGACTTCTTTGATAAGGTCACCAAAGCAACGGATGAGAGCAAAATCATTCACACTGCCTACCTTGACCTGGCCAAGGCATTTGACATGATACCCCACTCAGGCATTGTTGACAAACTGAAGAGGTTAGGTACAAACTCATATGTCACCCGGTGGGTAGACAACTGACAGGACCCAGGAAGTTAGAATTGAGGAGTTGACCTCTACAAAGAGGCCAGTCACAAGTGGAGTCCCTCAGGGATCAGTCCGCAGAATGCTGCATTTTGGCATTTACTTCTCAGAAGTCAAGGCCAATGTCAGTGGTCTCTGGCTGACTACATTTGCAGATAATTGCAACCTTAGGAGCTGTCACTGAATATCACACTGGCACAAATGTTCTCCAGGAGGGGCTGACACAGACAAACAACTGGTGTCAGAGTCATGGACTAAAACTAAATGGCAAGAAATGCATAACAGTATCCTTTGGGAAGTCATCCATCCCTGGCAACTATTATATTGACAACACACCCCCTTAGAGCTGACCCATTAGTCAGGGACTTAGGGACACACATAGATAGTAATCTAGCCTTTGATCATCACGTGTCTACAGTGGTGAGGAAATCATATTGTATGTTGCGCAAGTTATAAACAAAGGTATGACATCTAAGTCCAAGGAAGTCATTGTTCCACTGTATTCGGCATTCATCAGGCTTCTCATTGAGTACATTACCCCATTTAGTGATAAAGACAAATAATGCCACTGTGGAAATGATAGGTACATATACGGAAATCAACAGTAGAGATGTAAAACAATTCAAGAAAATCCACATGACCACCAAGGCAGATATGGTATAAATTCAGAACTTTAATAAATGGTTAGCGCTTTCATGCCCTTCTGAACGCTTCTTCAGACCATACAAATGCAGTGAAATAATGCCTTTAAATATATGCCTCAATCTGAAAACACCTATCAGATGATAGCATCAATTAAAAGTCACTTAAACAGTCTCTGCCCCTTCAGGAAAGGTTTTAAAGGGACTGGGCCATTTAGCCCTGGAGGTGCATCACTATGTAACCTTATGATCCAACTAGTTTCTCTTTTTTCAAGGATATTATTAGAGTCACCTAATCTCATGTTAGTTACTATCTGTTCTAATACTTTAAATTTAAAAGTGTGTGGGTGGTCTGTATTCATTACATGGGTGGCCAAATCATTCCTGGAATCAAGCTTCCTAATAGCTAATAGATGTTCACGTATCCTGTCTCTCAAGTGCCTCTTGGTCTTCCCTACATAGAAACTATTGCATGATTGACAAGTTGCCAAATAGACCACAAAAGTACTATGACAGTATTAAAGAGAATAGAATATTTAAAATGAGTGACAGGATGTGTAAAAAATAGGTTGCATATCTATATATGTACAAAAATTACAATTCCCATGCATTGAAGAAGAGCCAATACCGACTTGTGTATGTGTGTCTAATGCATCATAACATAATAAACGTTTAAGGTTACATTTATTTTTGAACATAAATCTGGGTCATGGTCCTACAGCTTCACTAATCTTTTCTTCTATTAATAGAACGGGCTAATTTCTCTTGATGATGTCACAAAATAGTCCATGATCACTAGCATAGTGCATTGAGAAATTAACATGATCTTGTTTTATATTCTGTCTAGCTCTAGTCTGAGATGTCATGGAGTTATCATGTAAAAAGGTAGTGCAGTATTATGCTTAAGCTGAGTGACTACTGTTACCATTTGGTTCACTTCTTTATGTCTATAACCTCTATCTCTAAATTCACAGGTTAATTTAACTATATCCTTCTCAAATACTTCCTGAACACTATCTAATCTTGATATGTGCATACCCTGTCCTTTTAACACATTCTTAAATATTCTAGTTGGATGCATACTATCTCTATGCAGGGTGGCATTAACCCTGCATTCCTTCCTATACATTTGAGTTGCTATAGAGCCATCAAAAGTTCTATATAATCTAACATCTAAGAAATCCATAGATGTATGCGAATATCGATAAGGGAATCTAAGAATGTTAGTGGTTGTATGCAAATAATCCACAAATTTTGGTATTAATTCAGAGGGGCCTTTCCAAAAAATAAGCAGGTCATCTACAAACCTCTTAAAAAAGACTAAGTGTTCCTTATAATTATGTTCACATAATACAAACTTTCTTTCCCAATTACTCATAGCTAAATTGGCATAACTATTTGCGCAGGGGGTGCCCATCGCTACCTCCTGCCGCTGCCAATAGTATTGCCCATCAAAATAGAATAAATTGTGCTCTAGTATGATGCTAAGTAGACTACAAATGAATGTATTCTTGGCCTCACTAAAAGTACTATCAGTTTTAATAATTTCACTTAACATTTGCAAACCTTGTTCATTGGGTATACTGGTCCTGTCACTCATTTTGAATATTCTGTTCGCTTTAGTACTATCATAGTACTTTTGTGGTCTATTTGGCAACTTGTCAATCATGCAATAGTTTCTATGTAGGGAAGACCAAGAGGCACTTGAGAGACAGGATACGTGAACATCTATTAGCTATTAGGAAGCTTGATTCCAGGAATGCTTTGGCCACCCATGTAATGAATACAGACCACACATACACTTTTAAATTTAAAGTATTAGAACAGATAGTAGCTAACATGAGATTAGGTGACTCTAATAATATCCTTGAAAAAAGAGAAACTAGTTGGATCATAAAGTTACATAGTGATGCACCTCCAGGGCTAAATGGCCCAGTCCCTTTAAAACCTTTCTTGAAGGGGCAGAGACTGTTTAAGTGACTTTTGATTGATGCTGTCATGTAATAGGTGTTTTTAGATTGAGGCATATATTTAAAGGCATTATTTTATTGCATTTGCATGGTCTGAAGAAGTGCTCAGAAGGGCATGAAAGTGCTAGCTGTTTATTAAAGTTCTGGATTTATACCATATCTGCCTTGGTGGTCATGTGGATTTTCTTGAATTGTTTTATCCCATTTAGTATGTCCCCTACCAGACACATTCAACAACTGGAACGTCTACAGAGGTCCCTCACTAAAAGCATATAGGGTGTAAGTAACATGTCCTGTGCAGACTGCCACAAAGCCCCTATCCCTTTATTCCATCTCCTACAGGCTGTTGATGGAAAATCTATGCTGGCCATACAAGATATTGTCAGACCCCACCCTGATGGACTTCCAACATATCCCGCAAAACAAACAGCACCATAATTACCCATTATATAGACTTAAACCTTGCCTATGATATAAATAGGACCTGCTGACGAGACAGATATATATCTCAGAGACTATCCCTTCTCTGGAACATGCTCTCTATCCATATGAAGCAGAGTTCCTCCCTAACCAATTCAAGTGTAACTTGTTCACTTGGATGGGGAACAGGAAATTCATCCCTGGTTTGACACCTGTGTCTCTAATGGACACAGACATCCAGTAAATAGTTTATCTCTCAGGCCCCTGATTGTAATTGTTTCACCTCCCAAGCTCCTGCTTACACTTATCTAGGATACCAGAACTTGTCAGAGATTTGGGATGCATGGCTAGGCTTAAAAAGGCCATAGTTGTTGGCCTAGTACACACATATGAACCTACAATTTCCACACAAGTTAATTATTCCATCAATAAAACACCTATAAGAGTTGACTTAGTAGTCAGGGATCTAGGAACATATGTAGACAGTAATCTGGCCTTTGACCAACATGTAGCAAAAGATAGTAAGAAATCATTCTGTGTCATCCAACATATAAGTAAGGGCATGGAATCCAGGATTAAAGGAAGTTATAATATCACTTTACTCAGCCCTTATCAGACTCATCATTGAGTACAGTGCCCCCTTTATCATGTACCTGACCAGGCATTTGCAGCAATGCCTGCTTTTTGATTAAAATGTTATAATGTATGTTTTGTGTCAGAGTTTCAAAAACATTTTAACTGCTCTCAGTGTTTGTAGAGAAGTGACCAGCAACAACTGTATTAGGTGCAAATTTGTTTCTGTTATTAATTGAAAATTGTGCAGGTAAAATTTTGTTTGAGTAATCCAATCATTATTTCATGCATGAGTGTCATTATGTTTGTGTGGGGGAGAAAACATGAAGTATTTCAGGCTCTGTTAGAGGAGAATATAAGATAGTGTTTTGTACAAGGTGGATTCCTATAATGGAGTTAATTTTTATCAGTGATGGTTTTAGAGTTGTTAAAAAGGAACACAAATGTATGGATGTGGGATGAATTAAAGCATGGAATGTTAATGGGGTAACCAATTCAGTCCAAAAACAAAAATGAAAAAGCAGAGTATTTGCCTGTCTTAAAAATGAAGAGTTTGATAATTGCATTATAAGATACATGTTTGGATGATAAGGAACATGATGCATCAACAATAGGCTATGGATCCTGGGGAGTAGTGTCTTCATTTGCTGTGTAAGAAGAAGAAAAAGGGTAGAGTAGCTGCTGCCTATGAATTGCCCTTAATAGTACATGATATACTATTATATATTAATGGTTGCTATGCTGGGGGTAAAGGGGGTATATGTAGGAGTATTGTTTTATTACATTATATGGTATTTAGTTGTCACGAGGGACAACTCAAAAAGAATTTAGAGGATTGATGAAAGATATGATTGCTTTTCAAGAATGAACTTGTGTGTGTACTGGATATTGGAATATAATAACAAGTGTTTGAGATATAGGATCATAAGATCATAGGAAGTTACTAAGCTAATGTCTCTTACAAGCCTAGCTAAGTTCTGTCCTTGTTTCCATGATCAGCATCTATTGCCTCTGTACAAGAGAGACTCAGGTGGAACCCCCAGGATGAATTTACAGTCAAAGGTAAAGTTAGGGTTTATAGTTTACTCATATGGAAAGATATGCTGGAACTTGTGTCACAGTGATGGGTTTTACTTTACGTTAAGATATTGAATTAGAACCTAGACAGTATACATTGTTTTCTAGTAGATGTAAATGGATATTGTGTATTAACAAAATGTCTGTAACTGCTGAACATGTATATCTAGTGAAAGAGATGAAATTACACACAGAAGTTATTTCAAATCATACACCCTTAGAGTATCCTTCGTATACACTGGTCCCATCTTGTTTGAAAAGGCTTTGGCATTTCCCTACATATTTTTATTAATGCAAGAAGCTTTTATTAGCTGGTATAAGGAATTAATAGAAAGTAACACAAATATATTGACACTTGGTAGTCATACTTAAATGGTGGAATGGAATCAATTTAAGGAAAATGGAAATGGAAATGAGAAATGATAACACCCAGATTATTCATTGGTCTTGTTATCAGCCTCTTTTTTGGTCAGTCAGCCCATCTATTCCTGTCACCAGGTGAGATCCAACCAAGAGAGGACACCATCCAGACAGCCATCGGGTATGGAATATTTTTCAGTTTTTCTCCCCAGTTTCTATCATGCATGCACCCAGCAAGGTACTGGGGAGGGTTGTACTGTGGTTGTCTGAGAAGGGTATCCTCTGCCATCTGCAAGGGGCATTTTCTTTAAGTCCCTGTCTTCACAGCATAAGCAGTGGATTCAATGGTCTCTACCTGAGATATTGCACTGCCCTGTATGCCTCCTAGTGCATGCAAACCCCACCATCCCCTGGGAGAAGAAAGTGGGCCACATTCCTTTATTACTGCCTCTCCCTGACTGTTTTTACAAGTGCCATGGCCACTGATTGAATCCTGGTTGCCCAAACACCATTTAGGGCTCCATCCCTTTGCACCATAGAGCCAGGTAAAATTTTATTCTTTGCAGATGGTGGTGTAGCTCAAATGACTGACCTTGGGGGGAGAAAGATGGTGAGACTTTATTTCAGATGTTGGATAACTAAAGTATTTGAGAATCTGGCTCAGGAATACATTGAAATATCTGTTAGCAAGATATGTGGAAACATGAATAAAATGGAAGAAGAGTGACTTTTGTAGATAGAAAATCATCAGACTGGAATAAAACTGCAAAGAGTATAGTAAGTACATTTGTTTGTGCTAACCTTATTATTGTATGTGTTTCAGACTTTTCAGGTTGATATTCCTACCAAAAGCAATTATAATATGATATGAAATTTTTTTTGGGGGGTGATAAACCTGGAGTGTCATGGGATAAACTTATGCTTCTAAGAATGTGGGAGACTTAAATATTTCTTATCCAGAGTTATACTGGTAAACTGTACAATGAAGAATGCTGCATCTAGTGTTTATTTGAAATTATGATGAGAAGTGGAAACAATTAGTGTAGTTTACTAAAGGAAATTAGAATTAGTTTGATAGATGTGCCTTTTTTGGAGTTGTTATGTGCAAAGAGAGTGCATACCTTATATTAAGAATCCAGCTATGGTAATGTTTTGCAAGTTGTTGCTAAATGAAGATGTAAGTTCATGGTTGTTGTTAGTGCCATTTGTTGATAGTAAATTGGGGGTCCTAGCAGAAATATATTTTGAGGCATTGAAATCTTAGGAAGAGTACAATGAGTTACTGGGAACAGCTGAGGTTATTCATAAATAGGGTACTTGGGTTAATAGAGCCTGCCCCACACCATCAAAATGGAAGGCTTTTAATTGTTCCAGGAAAAGAAGGTACCTGGCGACCAGTTCTAGTTTTTAATTCCTTGAATAACTTTTTAAAGATTCCAAAATTCAAGATGCTAATACTCCAAAGACTTTTTCTCTCTGATATTCCCAACATTTTATTAGTTACCTTGCACCTGAAGGATGCTTATCTTCATATCCTTTTCCATCCAAATCACAGAGAGATTTTAAGACTTTGTGTCTTGGAATATCACTTTCAGTTTACTGCTTTGCCTTTTTTCAACAGCTCCAACAGAGTCCGCACAGTGCCTAGCCCTTGTCATAGCATTTTGCAAATTCTGAGGTATCCATATATATACTTCTCTGGATGGTTTCCTTATTCAGGCCATGTCTCTTAGGCTTTTTTCTATTCTGATAGACCTTTCCATGACATCTGCAGGAGAGATTCTGAGATCCCTGGGATACATGGCATCCACAATTGAAATTATTCCATTGGTAACTAAAAATCAATCTGAGCACAACACTGTCATCTTCTGCCTTTCCCAGTTCCCCACTATGTTTGAAAGAACTACTTTTTGGGGGGAATCACTCAGACAACAGCAAATCTAGAAGTTCCTCTTCTTATTCCCCCCTTCTGCAAACAGTTTCAACAGGCACATCAGACATGGTAGTAGTGGTGGTAAGGTTCTTGTTTAAAAGTTTTTTCAAGGTACAGATACTTGTCAAAAAAGGACAGAAGAAAACTTATAAACATGCAAAATGAAAGCATTGATTCCTACTCAACAATATGTCCATCAAGTTTGGTCCCTGGGGACTCCTTACGTTTTAACAGACAGCACCAATGTCAACCAGATACCACCTTTGCAGATTGGCAGTGATTATTTGGATGCTTGGAACATTACATTTCTTCACAGTCTTTTCCTCCAAGCAGTTTACATTCCTTCATAGCAGAACATCTTGGCAGACTACCTTAGCAGGTACAGGGTAGACCCTCCTGAATGGATGCTGAAAAGAGAGGCCTTCCTTCAGATTGTCCACCAATGGGGTACTCCCATGACTGACAGATAGATCTCTTTGCTTCTATTCTGAATAATTAACTTAGACTGTTTTGCTCTAGGATGCATTTCAAGAAAGCCAAAGGAATGGAAACCTTCTCCTTTCCAAAGTAAGAGAAATTCCTATATGTTTTTCCTCACTTTCTTGTCATCCAAAAGTTCCTTCTGAAGATTTAGAAGGACATTCCCAAGATACTTTTGATGACTCATTTTGTACAATGTAGTATTGGTTCTCCCTTCTATTTCATGTAGCCAAGGGCAATTAGCATATATTACTCCACAGGATGGTCTTGCTCACTCAGTAGAAGTGCTCTGTAATTCATCCAAATTTAAAGGCACATAGTCTCACAGTTTGAATGATAGGTGTCTAATCCCTTGTAGGCAACTCTGTTCAGAGGATGTACAACAGGTAATAAAGGAGGCTAGAAAACCTGCAGCTAGAAAAATCATATATTTAGGAATTGAAAAAAGAGGATTAGAGCCCTAGCAAGCAGGGAGGCCTTATGGAGCCACCTCTTTCTTCACATTTTGAGATTAAATCATTCTTAAAAGGTATCCTGCAAATTACCCCCCCCCCCCCCAGAAAATCTGTTCCTCAACTTTGTCACCTTTGAACATGATTCATCTGCATCTTAAAAAGTTTGTACATGGAAAGCAGGTCTTTTCGTGGCCTTAGCCTCTGCAAAAATGATTTGTGAGTTACAAGCCCTAATGCATATTCCATCTTTTCTGGTCTTTCTCAAAGACAAGGTCTCCATCAGAAGTAAGCCATCCTTTATGCCTCAGGTGGTCACTGAAATGTCTTTAAATCAACTTGTTCATCTCCCTGCATTTTCCCTAACCATCACAACAAGGGAGAATGGTACTTAATTTGGTAGATGTACACAGAAAAATAAGATTATGTTAGGATAAGACTAAAAACATTGAAAAATAGAATCAATTCTGTATTTTTTTATGAGAAAAGCAAGGTCTCCAAATACTCCATATCCAGATGGATTTCCCCTGATATTTCATTATTTTATTCTTTTCATGGAAAACCCTTCAAATGTTATAGTAAAGCTCATTCTACAAGAGCTGTTGCTTCTTCAGATGCTTGACTCCAGAGCTATCTTTGAGGTAGGTACTTGGTCTTCCATTCACACCTTTGCTAAACATTTCAAAATTGATGCATTTTCTGGAGACAGAACAGAATTTGCCAGAACCATCCTTCAAGGGTTACTGGATTCCATTTCTGTTTCTCTTCTGCCCTGTAAGTCTATGTAAAAGCTCAGGGATTCATCCTATATTTTAGCATTACCACAACAGTGATCTAATGAGGAATATAATAAGAACTTACATAATTATAGATTGTTAAAGACGCCACTGTTGCATTATATGCACTTGATTTCTTCCATCCACCTTCTACATCCTGTCCCTTTTGGCTGAGGTGGAATTCCTCTTTGCCTATTTACTCCTTCCCTACTTATCTGACTTTATCTTGTTTTAATGCTAGCCCCACTGATTGTCTGGGGCAGGAAAGCTCTGAGGATTTTTGTGCTCATACATCCCTTAAGTACTAACATATAGTCATTGTCCAAGGTCTAAAGTTGAATGTATGAAATTTGAGGAAGGAGTACCTACTGCTTTGGTATACTTGCTGGATATATGATATCTTTGGCAGGATACATCCCACCTGCCTGCATATACTGCAGCACTGATCTATTCAAACATCTAATGTTATGGGAAGTTTTTATACAGCTTTGTCTTTTGAAGATAGATTCACACTGTTGAAGGTGTGATGAAGGGATGCTAGGGACACGAAGACATATTTTCTTGTCATGTTTGAGTTTAACAATTTTAAAGTAGGATGTGGAATGTATAGTATCAGGAGTATTACAACAATAAGTAACACTAAAATGCTTATAATTTTGGTGAACAAAATGATCTGTACTATACAAAACTAGAATAAGCATTGTTATTTTTGTTGCTATTAGTTGCAAACAATACTTAAAAATAGAAGTGGAAATCAAGATCACTTTTGACAGTGAGACTTTCAAGATGGCTGCACACCAATCAGCAGCATAATTTCAGCTCTTCCTGTGTGAAAACAGAAACTGAGAAAAAGGAATGCCATTGATTTTTTTTTTTGGGTAAAATTCAGTTACTGGCTAGTAAATATACTGCCTGGATGCCAGCAAAGAAGAAATTAAAAAAAAAAAAAAAAAAAAAAAACCTGAAAGAAAGCCAACCAGAAAAGGTGAAGAGAAAACACTGTCTAAGGATTCTGCAGCTGTTCAGCAAAAAACAGTTCAAGCTTTAGCTTTGGTTCAAGACATGGCTTCCAGTAGTCTAGAGAAAAACATAAAGCAGATGTACTCAGAGATTATTAAAATAAATGAAACATTGAAGGGATACATCAGCAAAAATCAAAGGCTGACATGACGAAAAAGCTGGATAAATATGAGGTTTCTCAAGAAGAACTGTTTAAGGAATAGTAGAGCTTGAAGACAGAGTACATAGAGAAAAACTGAGAATTTTTACTGTACCAGAGAAACTGGAAGGAGCACAGTGTATACATTTTATGAAGCCACAAATAAGCAACTGGACTGGTGTTCCATAGCAGAATTTGTTAAATGAAAGGGCATATTTGAGTCTATGCTCCCAAAATGGCCATGACAAAGCAGTCAAGATCTATATTAGTAAAGAGGAAATCATACCAGCAGAAAGAGTTTATCCTGACAAAATAGTTTCAGAAGGCAAAGTATTAAAAATTGGAGACAGCACAGTGTTTTTATAAAATGATTATTCACTGTACACCAAAAAGAAGAGAAGGAAATTTATCCCAGCAATCAGGGGATGTCGAGAGGCAGGTGTAAGATTCAAGCTGCTGTATCCATCTGTCTTCAAAGTGTTTTTTCCTGGAGGATCAAAGTCATTTTTGACACAGAACAGGGTAAGAGGGAAATAAAAAAAAAAGTTTACTCAACAAAAGGTGAGTCAGCAAGCAGAAGAGGACTATTCTCATTTTTCTGAAGGTAAGGTTGGTTGCCAGTTAAACTTTTCCCAATATTCCAAAGGAAAATGCTTCAGAGATAGAAAAAAGCAAAGTAGTTTACTTGAAGAATCAGCAGTACATTTGATTTACTTGAAGACTCATCAGTATATTTGACTTGAACCAGTGTTTGGTGTTGGGAGATGTAGATGAACAGGGAGAAGACTAACAACTCTGAAATTTGTGAATAAATGGAAGTATATAAAGCATCTTATCACATCTATGAAATATGGTTTTGCAAAAAAAAAGTGGCTGAGAAACACTGGACTTTTGTTGACTTTGTTAAACTTGTGGGTGGACTGTAAAGCATATACCCTACTTTATATTATTAATGTTTTAAGGGCACTAAAAGGGGGGAAATTAACTGTAAGTAAAAAAATGTTTGGTCTTATTAGTATTTGTATAAAACATTTCATGATATAAACTGCATTGTGTAGTGTGTTATATGCAGTTATCTCGGACCCTGCCCTACTAGAGATGCTCCATATCCCCAAGTCTAACTTCTTGCGCATAACCCGCTCAAAAGGCCTGAATCTAATATGCAACATCAACAAAATCTGCTGGAGAGACAGGTTTGTCTCCCAGAGGCTACCCCATCTCTGGAATAGACTTCCCTTACATGTCAGAGTACCTTGCTGACCCTCTTGAAGCACGACCTTGATGAGTGGATGGTAAACCACACATTTGTCCCAGGGGTTCCATCTGTGACCCTTATTGATAGGGCAACAGGTGCTGATTGAGGTTTCCTTTTTGGAGATAAACTCTTGGCTAGGCATGTAAGGGCCCCAGTGCCATTAGCCTAGTAAACTCCTATGATCCTATTTAGGCAAAAGTATTTTAAATGCGAGGGGAGTCTTTTCAGTGACTGTTGTATGTGTTAAAGATATTAAAGTTAAACATATAATTTTTTAGTTGTAAGAACTATAGGGTTTATAGTATAACAAGAGTTAAAAGGCTGGACAAAATCAAGTTTAATGTTCATATGCTGTACTTTTGGGTTGCCTGGGTGGAGGTGGGGTGTAAAAGTGTGCTGATATGTAAAAGTAGCATATTTTCTCTTTTTATTTTACAAGGGTGAATGTCTAGATTACTACTTTTGGCTTAAGCTGTAAACAGATTTTTTTATTAGCATGTAGGCTTTAAAATAAGAAAAAAGTATGAAAGTTAGCTACAGAAATATTAGCTTGTTTTCCACTGGCAAATGTTCAGTGGAGTCAAGATGTCTGCAGCTGTACTTTCTTTTTTGAGTGAACTTTCCAAAGCCTTATTGCTGAGTACATTCAGAGTATTCTTTGTTGAGGGAAATGCAAAATTTAAAGGTACAGTGGCAAGCAGGTCAGTGAAAAAAGTTTTAAATTATGGGAAGTGAATAAGATGTAACAATCTCTCTAACCGCCTTAATACTTTAATGCAGTTAGTTGAACAGCATGCAATTTAGTTTTATTTAAAGACAGCCAGTGCACTTTTTCGTAGGTCTAAAAGTTAATGTTTTCTAAAACTTACAAGCTGCTTTTCATATCTGGGAGGGGAAGAGAGATAAGAAAAGAACCAACAGCAATCAGTGTAAGTGGAGGCATAGGCTGTAGCATGAGCTTTAGCATGGATAACCTTAATTTTAGGTTAAAAATGTTTGTAAGTACAACCATCAGTTTGGGACAGTTGTTTGTCATGTTTTGAAGATGTACATATTTGTATGTGTTTTTTCCAAGTTAATAGGGGATAGGGGTGTTTTATATTTAGTGTTTTGTTTGAGGATTTTCATTAAAACAAAAAAAGTCTTAAAATGTGACTTAGGTTCAAATGTAGCTAAGAAGAAACAACTTCTCATCAGCCTACCAAACATTAGTGTATACATGTAACACAAAAGCTAGAAATACACATTCAAAAAAATATCAAGTATAATATGTGGGAAAATAGCTTTTTGTCATGATGGCTATATTGTCCATATTATTCTGGAATTTGAATGGCCTTACAGTTATAGTTAAAAGGAAGGAGTATTGAATTGTATTAAAAAATACAGAGTGCAAATAGCAATGCTGCAGGAGACACATTTGAAAAACAGAATATGAATTTGACAGAGAGGCTTTCAGAATGGTATTCAGCAGAATATCAACTACAGAGGAAAAGGGGAATAGTTATTCTAATTGCTAGATCAGCTGCACTAGTGACAGATGAGGAAAAAAAAAGACAAATATAGTAGACTTGTAGTAAGGGGCTTTTGGCAAGGGGGAGGATTACAATGGCATATATTTATATTCCACAGAAAACTGATATTATGGAGCTTAAGAAAATTTTGGGGGAAGTAATTAGCTTTCACCAGGGAATATTACTTATAGGTAGGGACTGAAATTCAATTTACAATAGTGAGGATGTATCAGGGGGACTTAGAAGGGACAATATAACAAAGGAGGGTTGATCTTTGAAGAAATGTATGCACATATTTGGTATAGAAGATGTGAATTCAGTAGTAGGAACTCGGACTGAATTTTCATATTATTCCCCAAAGTACAATAACTGGGCTACACTAGACAGAAAATATATTTCATAGGAACATGTGCAATTAATTGAGAGCTTCAACATACATCCTCTTTTTGATCATGCACCAATAAAAACTAAGGTAAAAATGCAGGGTAATGGAGTAAAAATAAGATACTAGCACTTTCTCCCCTAGCTCTTAAAAAGAGAGTAATTTAAGGACTGGGTAGTGGAAATTATTTGAGATGTATTAGGAAAGATAGAAATATATTCAGAAGTTATAGCTAGTGACTGGGATAAAATGGAAATGGAGTTTAAAAATAAGGTTGAAATAAAAGAGAAAGAGATATGGTTAAGAAGTAATATAAATTACTTGGGGGGAGCTGAATAAGGGGAATCTCACAGAATAAGAAGAATACACTTGATAAAAGCAATGAGCAGTATTACAACAGACCAGGATCTGTTGTAGACTACTGCAAATAATAAACTAAATATATCAGCACAGGCATAAAAACTTAGAAGCTATGTAAATAAATATAAAGGAAAATACAAAATAAGCAAATGATTGATGACCCAAAAAAGTTTTATAGAGAATTGAAAACTAAAGCAAAAGGAATAGAAACACCACACAAAAAAAAAAAAGAAGAAATAGGCACATTTTGTAGAAGTGAAGACCCTGTGGATGTTGAATGGATAGAAGTAAAAGAAAGAGTAAGAAGGTGAAATGTATAGGATATGAAATGGGATGAAGAAATAGCCAGAGAAATTGAAACAAACTGAAGAAAAGCTCTTGAAAAGCTCTTAAGGGGAAAACTATAGGCCAAGATGCAGTACCTAACTTCTAGCTAAAAGTATTTACTTCTTTACATGAAGATTTAGCCCTGAGTAAGAACTACTTTTATGCACGCCCCAAACAGAGGATCACTGGAAAATTTTAAAAAGGGGAAAATTGGAAAATTTTAAAAAGGGGAAGAATCTATTGCAAGTATATCATGGATAGATTAAAAAAAACATTTGACAGCATCCCACATTCATGGATAAATGTGTGCTTACAGATGTATAAGATCAACCCTACTTTGATCAATTACATTACAGTGACCATGAAACAACATAACTTTGCAGCTAAGCAATGATAAAAGACAATTTATTATCCCAGGGATAAAAATTCAAAGGGGGGATATTCCATGGTGACTCTTTGTCACCACTGCTATTTTGTCTTGGCCTTAACCCATTAAGCTGTTTACCTAACATATTAAGTTATAGTTATAATTTGGCTCCCAGAAAACAGAAAAATGTAAAGACTTCTTATCTTTTTATGCATGATTTAAAATTCTACTGTCCATCAGATGAGCAGCTGAAAGCACAACTGGAAGTGGTCGGAACTCTCTTGGATGATATAAGAATGTCATTTGGTTTTGATAAATGTGCAATAGCAATATTTAAAACAGAAAAGCTGCAGCACCAAGAAAATATCAGTCTAGGACTGGAATGTGATATAAAGGAACTTGAGCAGGATAGGGTGTATAAATATTTGGGAATTCATGAAGAATTGACAATAAAATATGATCAAATGCAAACAAAACTTATGTATTACAGGGGACTAAAATTAATACTGAAAACAGCCCTGACATCTAGGAACAACGTCCAAGCTATAAAACAATTTTGTGGTCCTGTTCTGACTTACAGGTTTGGGTTGACTGATTGCTTTAAAAGGTATTGGATCAGTTGGACAGGAAAACAAGAAAAATGTTTCACACATCAAATGATATATAAAAATCAGTGTATTCCAAGATTATATATCTGTCATTCTGAAGGGGGTATGGGCCTCTTGAAACTGATTATATGTGTAGATCTGCAATCATAGGACTGCATACATGTGTACTGACTTCACAAGATCCAAACATAGTAAGTTTTAAAACATGAAGGGAATAAGTCTAAGATGTTCTAAGCACATTTTCTAGGCCATCTTTGATTGAAAAGGGCCCCTCTGCACGCAAGTGAGAGGAGTGTGCTGATTGGGACCTGTCTGATGAAGGGTGGTTGGTCTAGGGCTTGGAGTATTTATTTATTTATATATTTATTGACCGGGAAAATCCACTGGGTTAGAAGCCCATTTTCAATGGAGGCCAGGGAGAAAAGCTCCACAGTTAACAAACATAGCAAAAACAAAATAGTTATACAATTATTATACAAGCACTAGTACAAAAGCAAGGTACAGAGTTGAAAATAGATGCATATGGAATGTTCAATAATACACTTTCAGTAACAGAAAATAGTAACAGGCTTTAGTACAATATAACATAATTTCAGCCATGTGATAGTAGTAAATGAACTTAGTACATTGATGCATGTCATTGATGGGAGAAAAAAATTATTCATGGGGGGAAGAAGATGGATATCAGAGAGGATTGAAATCAGGTTCTTGGTATATATGTTTTGATGTTAAGGGGGCTTACATTGTATTTCACATCTACAGCTTGAAAAGTGGGGTTTTAGTGCAGTATTTTAACAAGAGGGAGGAGCATAGGGTGACATACAAGAGTGGAGGAAGATGCATACAGGTGGATTATATCTTATGTAGAAGGGCCAGTCTGAAGGAGATTGGAGACTGTAAAGTGGTGGCAGGGGAAAGTGTAGTTAGGCAGCATAGGATGGTGGTTTGTAGGATGACAATGGTGATCAAGAAGAGGAGGACGAGTGTGAGGGCAGCACCAAGGATCAAATGGCAGAAATTGAAAAAGGGTAATTGTGAGGGGGAGTTCAGGGAAGAGTTAAGACAGGCATTGGGTGGCAGTGAAGAGCTACCGAATAGCTGGGTAACTACAGCAGAGCTATTAAGAGAGATGGCTAGAAAGGTGCTTGGTGTGACATCTGGAAAGAGGAAGGAGGACAAGGAGACGTGGTGGTGGAATGAAGAAGTACAGGAGAGTATACAGAGAAAGAGGTTGGCGAAGAAGAAGTGGGTTTGTCAGAGAGATGAAGAAAGTAGACAAGAGTATAGGGAGATGAGGTGCATGGCAAAGAGAGAGGTGGCGAAGACTAAGGATATGGCGTATGAAGAGTTGTATGAAAGGTTGGACACTAAGGAGGGAGAAAGGGACCTGTACTGATTGGCTAGACAGAGGGACCAAGCTAGTAAAGATGTGCAGCAGGTAAGGGTGATAAAGGATAATGAGGGAAATGTACTCACATGCGAGGAGAGTGTGTTGAGCAGATGGAAAGAGTACTTTGAGGGGCTGATGAATGAAGAGAATGAGAGAGAGAGAGAGAAGGATGGATGATGTGCGGATAGTGAATCATGAAGTGCAGTGGATTAGCAAGGAGGAAGTAAGGATAGCTATGAAGATGATGAAGAATGGAAAGGCTGTTGGTCCAGATGACATACCTGTGGAAGCATGGAGGTGTTTAGGTGAAATGGCAGTTGAGTTTTTAACTAGATTGTTTAATGAAATCTTGGAAAGTAAGAGGATGCCTGAGGAATGGAGAAAAAGTGTTTTGGTGCAGATTTTTAAGAATAAGGGTGATGTGCAGAGCTGTAGTAACTACAGAGGGATTAAATTGATCAGTCACAGCATGAAGTTATGGGAAAGAGTAGTGGAAGCTAGGTTAAGAAGGGAGGTGATGATTAGTGATCAGCAGTATGGTTTCATGCCAGGAAAGAGCACTATAGATGCGATGTTTGCTCTGAGAGTGTTGATGGAGAAGTACAGAGAAGGTCAGAAGGAGTTGCATTGTGTCTTTGTGGACTTAGAGAAAGCATATGACAGGGTGCCTAGAGAGGAGCTGTGGTATTGTATGAGGAAGTTGGGAGTGTCAGAGAAGTATGTAAGAGTGGTACAGGATATGTATGAGGGTAGTGTGACAGCGGTGAGGTCTGCGGTGGGAGTGACGGATGTGTTTAAGGTGGAGGTGGGATTACATCATGGATCAGCGCTGAGCCCTTTCTTATTTGCAATGGTGATGGACAGGTTGACAGATGAGATCAGACAGGAGTCCCCGTGGACTATGATGTTTGCAGATGACATTGTGATCTGTAGTGAGAGTAGGGAACAGGTGGAGGAGACCCTGGAGAGGTGGAAATATGCTCTAGAGAGAAGAGGAATGAAGGTCAGCAGGAGTAAGACAGAATATATGTGTGTGAATGAGAGGGAGGAT
This sequence comes from Protopterus annectens, assembly GCF_019279795.1. NCBI lineage: Eukaryota > Metazoa > Chordata > Ceratodontiformes > Protopteridae > Protopterus > Protopterus annectens. The sequence goes on along the minus strand of NC_056739.1, from coordinate 94,848,441 downwards.
AGAAGAATGATGAAGATGCAGGGAGTAGACGTGGCAAAGGTGGATGAGTTTAAATACTTGGGATCAACAGTTCAGAGTAATGGTGAGTGTGGAAGAGAGGTGAAGAAGAGAGTACAGGCAGGATGGAGTGGGTGGAAAAGAGTATCAGGAGTGATTTGTGACAGACGAGTACCAGTAAGAGTGAAAGGGAAGGTCTACAAGAGGGTAGTGAGACCAGCTATGTTATATGGTTTGGAGACAGTGGCATTGACAAAAAGGCAGGAGTCAAGATTGATGTGGCAGAGTTGAAGATGTTAAGATTTGCACTGGGTGTGACGAGGATGGACAGGATTAGGAATAAGTATATTAGAGGGTCAGCCCAGGTTGGAAGGTTTAGAGACAAAGCCAGAGAGGCAAGATTACATTGGTTTGGGCATGTGCTGAGGAGGGATGCAGAGTATATTGGGAAAAAGATGCTAAGGATGAAGCTTCCAGGTAACAGGAAAAGAGGAAGGCCTAAGATCAGGTTTATGGATGTGGTGAGAGAGGACATGCAGGTGGCTGGTGTGACAGAGCAAGATGCAGAGGACAGGAAGAAATGGAAACAGTTGATCTGCTGTGGTGACCCCTAACGGGAGCAGCCGAAAGAAGAAGAAGAAGAAGTGCAGCTTTAAAGGCCATTTGGGAGTGCAGTTGAGAAATAGATGAGGGGAGGCTGTTCCATAGTTTGGCTGTGTTGTATGAATAGAGGCATTGTCCTGGTCTCTTATTGGGTTTAGCTACATTTAGAAGGGTTCTTTCTGAGGAGTGGAGTATTTAAGTAGGGGTATATGTGTGTAAGATAAATTGGAGAGCGGGACAGCTATCAGGTTGGCAAATTAGTTTATGGGCAGTAGTTAGTTGAGCAAAGTGGAGATAGTGGTGAAATTCTAACCAGGACAGTTTTGAGATAGCATTGCAGTGGTGTGAGCAGTTGGACAAGTTAGTGGTGAATTTTGCTATCTTATTGTAGCATGATTGCAGCTTACTACTGAGGGATGTATGGAGGTTGCTGAAAACGGGGCTCCCATACATGAGAGATCGTCATGGTAATGGCTTTCAGCACCGGCTTAACTGTAATGCAGATTCCAACATAACTTCTAGGAGAGATGGCGCCGACAACTCAGTGGTAGAATTTCATGATGTTACTCCCACCACATCTTCACCGGATATACCGAATGGTCAGCAAGGACACGAGATTGATTTGCCGTGCTCTAGTGGGAGAACTGATCATTACAAATTGGATGCCAAGGATTTTACTTTTGACTTTTCTTTCGCCAACCTTACAGAGGAAGCGAGGAGAACAGGAACTAAGCCCAAATTATCTCAACCAGTGCGCACGTATGGGCAGGTTGTCAACAATAGTGTTACACAACCAGGTACTGTAAAAAATTCTGTTTGTGCTGGACAAAAAGACAAGAGTAAATATAATTTGAGAGACTTTTTTACTAAAGACTGCAATTTTGTTCATAATAATGATGGACATATTGTTAACAATTCCACGTTGGTACAAGGTACATTGAAGGACAACATTTATTCATTTGGTAAAAAGTTGAATGTTATTAACGGTGTAAAACTGGACAATGCATATCTAGCTCATTGTATTTCACTCAAAATTGTACCAATGGGTTTGCGTTTTTATAAGACACCCATTGGAATTGATATTACTAGAGAGACTGAGAAGGAATTTAATATGTTATTTGACTCGTTTGGTTTTGAGTATATGAAGCTTTTAATTCAGCATAATGATGCTAAGTTATGTAAATTAATGACAGAAGTCGAAAAGATGAATCAAGTTATTACTCAAGATTTAGTTTTTTCCCAATGGGAAAACTTGTATTTTAAGCAGTTTGAGTCGGCAGAGTTTAAGGCAAAAAAAGCATTTGAAAGGAAGAACAAAAAAATAAATAGAGATACTGATCAGTACTTAAGGCAGGATATGTATAAATGGAATAATAGGCAAAAGTATAACAGAACTGTGAATGAATATGTGTCTGAGTATGGGGAAGAACAGGACTATCATGTAGATGTGAGAAACAATGATTTTTTTCAAAACCCCAGGAAAAGGAATGTACCGAAATGGAGGCAGGGGGGTGGTTGGAAGAAGAAATTTTAGATAGTACTAATTCCAACTTGGAAATTGTCAACAATGGAATTAACATTAATGAAGAGACATATTCCAACACAATCAAACAGGATGGGATAATTTTTGAATATAATAATTTCAAAATATTCAACTATGTTAATTTAGAATTGAATACTACTTATTTCACCTTGTTTTCGAAAGGGATGAAATTCATACCCACAACTAATTTTAACTTGGTGGATAGTCTAAGTGAGCTCAAACTCCATACTAGGAAACTAAATTTAGCATTAATGTTTGGTGACAGGAATGATACTATTACACAATACAACAAGTTTAAGAAAAAAAGTAATTACATCCCAGTTAGCAATCCATTGGTACAGATATATGAAAACAAGGTATCAAGGGAATTATATAGATATAATAATAACATCAAGAAGTTTAAAGGAAATAGGAATCTCACTACAGGAGAACAGAGTATATTAAATGGGTTACGGAAGAACCAGTATGTGCGTGTTATGAAACCCAATAAGGGTGGAGGAATTGTACTTTATGATGCTTCTCTATACAGTGCCAAGATATATAATATTTTACACAACTCTGGCAACTATGTAATAGTAACTACCAATGAAGTTAATACAGCATATAGGAGGATAGACATGTATTTGGAAGATTTTTTGACGGAACAAAGAATTTCTGAAGATCTTCACCAATACATGTCGGTTGAATACCCCTATATGGCTACGATTGTTGGCATTCCCAAAGTGCATAAGAACATCTCTGAGCCTCCTTTGCGCCCCATCATCTCTGGAAGTAGATCAAAAACTTTCCCCATAGGAGTAGTTATTGATACCATGTTAAAACATATCTATTCTGACATCAAACATTTAGTGAAAGATTCCTGGGTTTTCCTTAAAAATTTTCCCACCCACACTTCTTGTAAAGATTTACTTTTGACTTCTATTGATGTAGTGGACCTGTTTTCTTGTATTCCTCACAATGAAGGGATTACTGCTTTTATCAACAGTATGACCAAACACAGCAAGCTGAGTCGGGAAAAGATACGACTGTTGTCTGAGTTAATGAGTATAGTACTCGATCATAATTTCATCTTTTTTGAGGGAGAGATGTTCAGACAAACCCAAGGTGTGGCTATGGGGGCAGCTTGTGCCCCCATTTATGCCAATTTAGTGTTACTAGATTGGGAAGAGACCTATGTGTTTGGTAGTAAGTACTCGGACAATATTGTGTACTACTCACGGTACCTAGATGATATCTATATTTTGTGGAATGGGAATAGCAACACATTTATTGAGTTTGTTTCCTACTTGAATCAAAGCACAAGTTATCTGAAATTCACATGTGAATACAATCACACTGGGACAGCTTATTTAGATACATTAATAACGTATGATGGCAGTAGTTTTAAATCTAGGATACACAGAAAAAGCACCTTTACGAACTCGTATTTGGAGTTTAGTAGCAATCACCCTTATAAAATGAAAAGCAATATTTTCAAAGGGCAGTTAGTACGAGCTATTAGGATGACATCAGAGTACACTGATATGATTGAGGAGGTGAGATTTATTACCAGACTATTCTTGGAGAGAGGATATGATGATAAAGTGCTGTTGAACATCAGTCAATATGTTTTAGAACAATGGGGTACTAAGTATACCCCATTGTTAGGAACAAACAGTAACACTGATGTTGGGATATACACCAAAGACCCGACAAGCAAAGACAACATTAAGTTCAAAAGGGCATGTATTTTAGAATTTGGCCCGCATACAAAATTCATTAAAAATATTATGACCAAGTATTGGGACTTATGTTTTTCTGAGCAGGACATTATTAATATTATAGGTGAAAGACCTTACTTTGTCCATAAAATGGGCAAGAGCTTAAAATATTACTTTGAAAACAGTGCTAGGACTCATACACCAGTAGATACATGCACTAAGAAGTGTGGGGCCTGTAATCAGTGTAAGGATATTTGGTAGTGAGACCAGCTATGTTATATGGTTTGGAGACAGTGGCATTGACAAAAGGCAGGAGTCAAGATTGATGTGGCAGAGTTGAAGATGTTAAGATTTGCACTGGGTGTGACGAGGATGGACAGGATTAGGAATAAGTATATTAGAGGGTCAGCCCAGGTTGGAAGGTTTAGAGACAAAGCCAGAGAGGCAAGATTACATTGGTTTGGGCATGTGCTGAGGAAGGATGCAGAGTATATTGGGAAAAAGATGCTAAGGATGAAGCTTCCAGGTAACAGGAAAAGAGGAAGGCCTAAGATCAGGTTTATGGATGTGGTGAGAGAGGACATGCAGGTGGCTGGTGTGACAGAGCAAGATGCAGAGGACAGGAAGAAATGGAAACAGTTGATCTGCTGTGGTGACCCCTAACGGGAACAGCCGAAAGAAGAAGAAGAAGAAGTGCAGCTTTAAAGGCCATTTGGGAGTCCAGTTGAGAAATAGATGAGGGGAGGCTGTTCCATAGTTTGGCTGTGTTGTATGAATAGAGGCATTGTCCTGGTCTCTTATTGGGTTTAGCTACATTTAGAAGGGTTCTTTCTGAGGAGTGGAGTATTTAAGTAGGGGTATATGTGTGTAAGATAAATTGGAGAGCGGGACAGCTATCAGGTTGGCAAATTAGTTTATGGGCAGTAGTTAGTTGAGCAAAGTGGAGATAGTGGTGAAATTCTAACCAGGACAGTTTTGAGATAGCATTGCAGTGGTGTGAGCAGTTGGACAAGTTAGTGGTGAATTTTGCTATCTTATTGTAGCATGATTGCAGCTTACTACTGAGGGATGTATGGAGGTTGCTGAAAACGGGGCTCCCATACATGAGAGATGGAATAAGCAAAGTGTTAGCTAATTTTATCTTACTTTGTTTATGAAGGTAGAGTTTTGTCGACATAGTTTGCCCAGTCTGAAGTGGGTTTTCTCTACTGTATTGAGTATGTGTTTTTCAAAGGACAGTTTATCGTCGATAGTAATTCCTAGAAGTTTTGCGTATTGTACCTGTTCGATTTCTGTTTTGTTATGGGAAAAAATCTTAAATTCTGTAGCTGGAGGTTTTGATGAGAATATTAACAGTTTAGTTTTTTGGGTTTCAGCATTAATTGGGCATCATTTAGCCAGGTAACTATGGAGGAAAAGGCATCTTGGGTGATTTTCTGGAGGTTAGTGAAATTTTTGGAGGAAGAGATGTTGGTTGAGTCATCTGCATATTGAATCAATATGCTTTTTGTAAGGCTTGATTTAGATTATTAATGAATATATTGAAGAGCAGTGGTCCTAAAATGGATCCTAATTGGTTCTTTTGAACCTTTTTAAAGCTAAAATCAAGTTTTTAGCTTCTGGTATTTAAGCCCTGCATTTCAGCAGGTTTCTGATTGTTTGCATGTTGCACAGCACAGCACACTGCTGCACAATTGTATGCCATAACTGGGCAGATAAATTCAACAATTTTTCTCTGAGATACAGTATAGCACATTAGTGTAGTTCTCATCCTTAGTACTTCTCCAGGCTAAGAAATATTGTTAGGCAGCTGTGACCTATTAAACCATCAGCAAAAAAAAAGTACGTAGGTGACTCTACTCTCATCTGCTCTGCCCCCACTCTGCCAGAACTACAACACTCTGCCAGAACTACAACACCTTGTTTGCTGTAGCATAGACTAGATCCAGGCCTGCTGAATCTAGCTTTGTTTGTATAACTTGAGCACTAATCCAGGCATTCTTTAAAGTATTCAGTTGTATTTATTACTGCTTGGTAGTAACTTGATTAAAGTGTAGCTATCATTCTAAGTCTTTTGGATTAAGCACTTGGGCTTCAGACCAGTTGTTTTACATTAGGAAGGTTTGTGACCTGCACTGTAGTGGCAGGACAGGTAGCTTACATCCTTCTAAGTTGGGAACTGCTGATTGAGGGCTCAGTGTCTTATTCTAAAAGTGTATTAGTTCTGGTTTAAGCACTTGGGCTTCAGGCCAGTTATTTTACATTAAGAAGGTTCGTGGTCTGCACTCTTGTGGGAGGAGAGGCTGGACTCTGCCCTTCTGAGCTGGGAATTTCTGGTTAAAGGCTTATAGTGCCTGCATATTTGAACTGTTTCTCACTGAAATTGGTACACCTTGTTTGCTGTAGCATAGACTAGATCCAGGCCTGCTGAATCTAGCTTTGTTTGTATGCTTGTTGTTTGTTTGCTTGTTATTTCCCTGAAATGCTAATTCCACCTAAAATGTGGCTTTTCAGTGCTTCTGTGGATCCCTAGTGATATCTGCATTGCTTACTGTACTTATTTCCTTTTTTCACTTGAATGAAAGATACAGTTTGTCGTTTTTGCATTTAAGTTACCTGTAGCACATTGCATTCAAGTTACCTGGCACTTGCTCACTAAAGCAATTATATAGGTCAGCGCTAAAAAATTAAAAGCACTACACCCTCACAAACTCCCCTTGAATACCTTGTTCCCCATTGGCCCTTTTTTTTTCAATTATAAAGGAATTCCCAATACTATTCTAGCATGTCCAAAGGTCAGTTGTCAGTCTCCTCTCCGGTCCAGCTGGTGAATCTGGGAATCTTGAGGCAATGTTACAACTGCCTCATGTACACAGACAACCCTCTCCTCCTCCCAACAAATTCCAACACGTGAGAGATGCAACCATATAGCCAAACTGGAGGCTAAGCTCTCTCAACTCAGTACTGGCATAACCAGTCAGGAGGAAAAGGAAACCACACTCACTACAATTCCAGTCTCACATAGACCTACCACGACAGCAAACCAAACACATAAACACACAAAAACATACTCAGTGGCTCTAAATAAAAATCTGCCTAAGCAGCAGAGACCTCCAAAACAGACACCCAAGCAACCGCTACCCCAAAACAAAACATGTGTAACACATAGCTCACAAAGCCAGTGTGCCGAACAGTCACAGCCCTTAAGGCTAAACACCACACCTGATACACTTGTAATAGGTGACTCTATCATCAGGCACACTGACGTCCCGCTCACCAGGCTGAACAAGGAGAAGGTCACAGTGAGCTGCCTGTCGGGCGCTAGGATCTGCCACATAACACAAGCACTCAGGTCACTCCAAGGCAAGTACAAATATGACTCAGTCATTGTCCATGCTGGTGTGAATGACCTAAGACATACCTCCCTGGACTACATGAAAAGAGACATAGAGGAGCTCTCTGAGCATGTAGCCCAGGACGGTATGACCCTGACCTTGAGTAGCATCTTACCTTCACCAAGAATGATGCCACAATATGAAGACAAGATGATCAATTTCAACAATTGGCTTAAGTATTGGTGTCATTCAAAGGGGATCCAATGCCTGTCAGCCTGGGATGACATGCTCGACAAGCCACGATGCTCGCTAGGGACGGCTTGCATCTATCACCCTGGGCTTTGGATATTGGTAAAGGCTCTTGCTACCCCCATAGTGCCTTTTTAGGCAAGGCTCAAAAGACAAACCCACCTCCATAGGTATCACAAGGGATAAGAAACTAAGAGTAATGCTACTCAACGCCAGAAGTCTAAACCTCAAGATGCATGCACTCGAAACTCTCCTTAGCATGGAGAACATCGATATCTGTGCAGTAACAGAAACCTGGTTCAAGGCTCCCAAGAGCACCCCAGCACTACCAGGTTATACCTCATACCATGCTTTTCGGCCCCAAAACTTGGACTGAACCATAAAAGGATGGGGAGTATCAATATTTGTCAAAGATACCCCCACCTCCAGGTTGGTGGCACAGCACAAAGCATCAGAGACTATCCATGTGCAACTAACAGTGGGTAAAACTGCCTTCCAGTTTATAGCCTGCTACAGACCACCCTCCCAAACCCAGGAACTCCACTCGGCCTTCCTAAGAACACTGGAAAATATGAAGGTCTCTCCAAACACCATTATATTGGGCGACTTCAACTACCCAAACATAGACTGAGAGCATTACTCTAGCTCCAACACCCTAGCCCAAAGGTTCCTAGAATTTATAAACTCAAATGCTATGGAACAACTTGTTACCACTCCCACAAGAGGGGAAAACATACTGGACCTGATCATCACCAACATGGGGACTCTATGCTCCAGACCAGAAGTGTATCCCTCACTGGTAAGATCAGACCATAAACTAATCTCACTGGATATTCACATCCCGACCCCACCCCTGCCCAGAAAACCACAGTGAAAAACTTCTCTAAAGCAAATTTCACACTCCTCAAAACCGAGGTGGAATCCTTCAAAGCCCCGGACCTGTGGAAAATACGCCCAGACCACAGAATCCTTTATAAATGCATTCTATGAACACCTTCAGGAATGCATGGATCATGCAATCCCAAATAAAACCAAGACCCAATCCTCCAAAGGCAAACGTCCTGTCTGGTGGACCCCAGCCATAAACAAACTATACAATAGAAGGAGGAAGCTACTACGTGATAGAGCAAAATCCCAAAAAGGGAAGGCAGCTCTGATCAGTATTAGCAAAAAACTACGGGCACTCATAAAATCGTCTAAGGCCAGCTTCGAGAGGAAAATTGCACAGGACACTAAGGATAATCACAAGGCTTTCTTTAGTTATGTTAGGAACCTGGGTGGGAATTCCCAGATATGCTCAGAATTAGTCCAAAATGACAAAAAATACACTGAACCCACAGACATTGCCAACATCCTAGCTGACAGGTTCAGCGAACCCCCACCAAAAGGGCAAATATCTATCCCAGCAGAGTGCTGTCCCCCTGACATCTCAGATGCTCAGGTAAGAGCCACCTCTCCAAAGCAAAAAAAACAGCATCAATGGGACCAGACAGTGTCCCGGCTGGCCCTACATGAACTCCAAGAAGAGCTAAACCCAAACATAAAACTACTGTTCAATCTCAGCCTTACTACAGGATATGTACCCAAAGAGTGGCGTACAGCAACGGTGGTCCCTCTCCACAAAGGTGGTGCCTCAACGGATCCTGGAAACTATCACCCCATAAGCCTGACTAGCTTGGTCTGCAAAGTTATGGAAAGGATCATCATGGACCTTATAAATAAAGATATTGGGGACCTACAGACACTGGATCCTACCCAGTTCAGCTTTGTTAAGGGCTGATCCTGCCTCTTAAACCTGGTTGATTTCTTTGAAACAGTCACCAAGGCCATTGACGAGGGGAAGGTGGTCCACACAGCCTACCTGGACCTCGCAAAAGCCTTCGATACAATACCCTACTCGGGCATTATAGATAAGCTCACCAGCTTAAATATAAACCCCTATGTCACTAGATGGGTTCCAAACTGGTTCAAGGACAGAACCCACATGGTTAGAATTGCTGGAGCCATGTCAGACTCCAAACCAGTTACAAGTGGCATCCCACAAGGCTCAGTCCTGGGACCTCTCTTGTTCGATATATATTTCTCAGAGGTACAGGCCAACACGGAAGGACTGTGGCTGACCAAGTTCACAGATGACTGCAAACTGGGCGCCATAATCGACTCTCCAGCCGACACAAGCATCCTCCAACAGGGCCTCATCGAAACAGACAACTGGTGCCAGAGCCATGGCCTCAAGCTAAACACCAAAAAGTGTATAGTCATTCCCTTTGGCAAAAACAAAGTGCCCACAAATTACCACATAAGTATTAATCCATTAAGTATGGAAGAAGTAATTAGGGACCTGGGGACCCAAGTTGATAGCAATCTCTCATTTGACAACCACGTGGCCAAAGTGGTTAGAAAAACATTTTATGTTAAGTTGTCTATCCCTCAGTTCTGTTGGATGAAAATGAGCCACCGGCCCGGGATCACCGCCTAAAGCTCGTGAGGAGTTGGTCCACCGCCCTATATCCTTACAATGCCCCCTGCAAATTCTAGATCTCATTTGGCACGCTACAGCGATCGAGGTGTTTTCTAATGGTTCCAAGCCACTTAAAATTAGATTAGTCTAATAGTTTAAATTACTCCAGATTAGTTGTCCCCTTTGTTACTTTTAGTGGTGGATTTTTGTCTCTATCTTAGGCCTTGGGCCCTCTTCCCTTCTCAGTGTGTGGGGTGTGTATGTGTTTTTGATAGAGTTTTATATCTCCTTATCTTAACTTACTTTTTTATTAAGTTTTATTAACTTAGAATTTTCTGACAGTGGACTAACAGATCAGAAGAATAACAGATATACACAACCGGTCTCGGCCCTCTTCAGCAAAGCAACAGAATCAAAGCCAGGTTAGTTCTGAAAGTGTTGGGGATTATGGCGCTGCCATACCTCTGCTTAATAGCCAGATTCCACATGAGAATCCTTCAATGGATGCTCTTTCACGCGAATGGTCATACCAGTACCCATCGTCCCACACGACATACGCAAACATGCATGCAGAAATCATCCCTGTGGTGGATGTCTTCCTCAGCTCTTATTGAACCGCACCTTTCCTTCCTCGTTCCGGGTTGCTACTCTGGATAACGGACGCCCCTGGGGGGGTGGGGGGGCATTATCAGGGCAGAACTGTCCAGGCACATGGCTAATTGTGACGATGTTCTCTGAACCTCACTGCTTGGTTCCTCCAATTCCAACCTTAGCCAGGCTTCTCAAATATCTCACTCTGTTCGAGATATTTTGATAGCTTCCTAAAATCTTCCACTCGGAAGATTTATTTGAGTAACCTGCAGCCTCCTGTTCTTTTAAAATGCTATCATGGAAGACTCTATTTTTCTGGTAGCTATTACTTCCAGCTAGAAGAGTTTCAGAACTCATGCACTCAGCTGCGACTATCTATTATTCAGTTCCATAAACCAACCCGTCCTTTTACCTAAGAGATAGCCTCGCGCCTACCTCTAAAATCAAGCATCATTACTGACTGTTTTTTTCCAGAATATTCTAATAAAAATTACATTGGCTAGATGTTCATCGTCAGTTTAAGGTAATTATTTGATGTTCATCGCTGTTATACTATTTGGATAGAACCAAACAATTCAGAAAATCTGACCAGCTGTTTGTCTCCTGATTTCCCTTGTTTATGAATTAGACAACCAAAAGCTAACAAACCTAAAAGCCCCATTCCACCAGAGATTATAAGTTGGATTTAGCTTCTAGGCATAGAGCTATTTTGGTTCGTAGATAGACAACTTAACATATAGAAGTTATGTTCTTACATAACGTTTCCATGTTTATTTCCTAGATCAGGCTTAGGTCACCCTTCTCTTTCCCTTTGTTTATAGTTATGGTAAGAACATAACTTCTATATATAGCCCACCTAATCATGAAGGAATTCACATCTAGATCAGGGGAGGTCATCGTGCCTCTTTACTCATCCCTCATCAGGCCCATAATTGAGTACAATGTCCCTTTTGGGATGTACCTTACCAGACACCTGCAGCAACTGGCAAGCCCCCAAAAGTACCTCACCAAGAGGATCAAAGGGCTCAAACAGATGCCATATGCTGCCCGGTTAAAGAAACTCCAGCTCTACTCAGTGGCATACCGCCTGCTCAGAGGCGATCTGTGCCTGATGTATAAAGCCATGTCCAACCCGGAATTAATGGACATGCTGCACCTCAGAAAATCCAAATCCCATCAAGCTACGCGCTCGAGAGACTTGAACCTCAGCATTGAAATAAATAGGGCATGCTGGAGGGACAGATTCATAACCCAGAGGCTCCCTTCACTCTGGAATAAAATCCCAGTCCAGGTTAGGCAGAGTCCCTCATTGACTCTCTTCAAGAGGAATCTTGATGAGTGGATGGGGGATCGTAGGTTTACCCCAGGTATCACTCCTGTGTCACTGTTAGACAGAGGCACAGTATACTAACCTCAAAAAAGGGCATAGCAAAATTAATGTAAAATGGGTGGCGAAAGCCAAACACACTCTGGCTAGGCTTATAAATGCCCTAGGGCAGATAGTCTAGTATGAACCTATGAACCTATGAACAAATCACACAGGAATCATTCTCTTCTGTAGAAAGCTGGCTATCCAATGCTCAGCTCCTACTCAACCCAAGTAAGACAAAACTTCTCCTGTTCCATCCTTCCAAAGCCACCCAAAACACCCCACACTTCAACATTCTCGCCAAAGACAATACCATCATCTCTCCATCAGAACACACAAAATTACTCAGTGTGGAAATAGACAACAAACTTAGATTTGACACCCACATATCTCTCACAATAAAAAAAGTTCACAAGAAATTTGGTACATTATATTGAAGCCACCAATTCCTAACCAAGGCAGCTAGAATCTCCATATCCAATTCCCAGCTAATCTCCACCCTACTCTATGCATCCCCCATACTTACCAACCTTAGACAGACAGACCTACACAAGCTGGATGGTTGTTACAACAACATTGCTAAATTTGTTACTGGAACCTCCTACCGCAGCCATCATTGTATCTCCCTCAAAGAACTAAACTGGCTAGAACTTCCACAACTCCTTCACTTTAATCAACTCACCCTCGCTCATAAACTTATTAACCACCCCCATAACATCCCTTCCCTTCAAACCCTTCTCCAACCCTATCACTCCACTAGGCCCCTAAGATCAAGCAGCAAAAATCAACTCACTGTTATCAAACCCAAAAACTCAGCAGGAAAAGCCATATTTTCATGTTTCATTCATCTAAACATTGGAACAATCTTCCACCCTCTATAACTACTTTACCTTCCAGCAGTTCTAGTGCTCAAATCCCACTTAAATTTGCTCGAGTTTTGTCCTTGTTCTAATCCAGACTAACACCCCCCCCTTACCCCCCCCCACCTAGACTCTTAACCCAACTATACTGCCGCCACTACTAACCGCAGTCAAAATTAGCTAGTGGTCTTTACATACTTTAAAAACTTGTCTGACTACTTTGTTACTAATATTGTAAACAAGAAGAAACTATCTTAACTTGCAACATTTACTGTATATACTGTTGATAATCAATATCTTGTTACTGTATTAAAGCCAACAACCAGTAATGTTGTTTACTACTGCTGCAACTTTGCATCTTTATTTATCATGTACATGATGTGGAGCTTTTCTCCCCGGACATCCACTGAAAAAGGACCTGTGTCCAGTTGGAATTTTCCAGTAAACAACTGTAAATAAATGATAATAAATAAATAAAAAACAAACCTTGGAAATATCCATCCACTGAGCTCCTCCATGATCAGTCCTGAAAAGCCCTCCCTTTGTGATAACAGTTATTCCACCTAGCATTATGGGCAGTTGGACTCTCCTTGTTTCTCCTGCCAACCTTGTTGACTTGGGTCTCCTGGTGCAGTGTTGTAATTGCCTCATGTACACTGCCAACCCTCTACTAATAACTTTCTCTAGTACAGAGTGTGAGAGATACATCTACACCAAAAATCTTGGATCTTTCCTCTCTCATACTCGAAACAGTAACACTGAAGAGGTTGTCAACCCACCCACCACTACTCATGCATATAGTATGCATCAAACACAAAAATCAACATAAATGGAGGTTCTCTCAGAAAACTTACCAAAACACCAGAGACCTCCAAAACACAAGACTGCTACAATTAACACAGATCCCACAGCACCCATGACCCATAGTAACACCGGTGTCTCACCTACCAAGACCGTAAGGCATAACACTCACTAAACAAATTTTCTTGTCATTGGAGACTCCATAGTGAGACACACAGATGTTCCATTCACCAGGTTGGATAAGGAGAAAGTCATGGTCAGCTGCCTGTCTGCTGCCAGGATTCGTCAGATCATGCATGCACTCAGGTCTCTCAGCAACAAGTACCATTATGACTGTGTCATAGTTCATGTTGGAGTGAATGACCTGAGATGTACCTCACTAGACTATATGAAGAGAGACATGATTGAGCTCTCTGAGTATGTGTCCCAGGCAGCTATGTCCCTAGCCTTGAGCAGCATATTACCCTCACCTAGAATGATGCCACAGTATTAACAAAAAAATGATTGATTTCTTAATTGGCTTAGTTTTTGGTGTCATTCAAAGGGGGTCCAGTTTCTGTCAACCTGGGAAGTCATGGTCGACAAACCTCGCTGCTTTTCCAGAGACAGTTTGCACCTGGCACCACTAGGCTTTTGGATGCTGGCAAAGGCTCCTATCTTCCCCATAGTCCCTTTTCTAGGCAAGGTCTTGAAAACAAACTTACCAATGTGAAATTTGCCAATCATAACAAAATAAGGGTCATGCTGCTAAATGCTAGAAGCTTCAACCAAAAACTGTACACCCTGGAAGCACTTCTATCACTGGAAGATATAGATGTCTGTGCAGTCACAGAAACCTGGTTCAAGGCCTCAGAGAGTACTCCAAGCTTGCAAGGCTACAATGCCTTCCACACCTTCAGATTGCAAAACGAACATGTGAGAACCATAGGAGATGGTGTTTCTGTCTGTATTAGAGATAAATTCACCTCCATCTAATTAGACTGGACAGCTCCATGGAATTACTTCAAGTTCAGGTTACTGTGGGTAAGACCCCCGTTCAAGTCATAGCCAGTTATAGATCCCCCTGCATGGGTCATGGCATGCATGAAGCCTATTTGACCAAACTGAAGTCACTCCAAATATTTCTGAACACTCCGGTTATGGGGGATTTCAATTATCCCACCATCAAATGGGAAACCTATGCTAGCCCTAACTCAGTAGAGCAAAAGTTCCTTGACTTTGTTAACTCAAGTGCCATGGAACAAATTGTTCATACCCCAACAAGAGGAGCAAACATACTAGATCTTATCCTCCTTAACATGACAAACAGATGCACTGCCACAACTGTCAGACCCTCTTTAGTTAAATTTGATCACAAATCAGTCACCTTCAAGCTGGCACTAACACCAAAACTCACAAAGGGTGAAGTAAGACTAAAAAACTTCACTAAGGCAAACTATACCCTTCAGGGGAAGGTTTAAATGCATTCCAAGCCCCAACCCAGCTGGATGTGGTAACTATACTGAAGCTTACACTAAAACACTGTACAGTCACTTGCATAAGTGTATAGACTTGGCTGTACTAGAACGGATCAAAGCTAGAGCCCCGAATAAAAACACGCCACCATGGTGGACATCCAGCATTAAATACTTTACAACAAAAGCAAAAAGTTACTGTCCAAGAAAAACGAAGGTGAGGCCCCAACTATGGAAAAGCACCCTCCTCAACCTCAACAGGCAAATAAGACAACATGTCAAATCTTCTAAGGGTATATTTGAGAAAAACGTAGCAAGCACAGCCAAGGATAACCATAAGGCCTTCTACAGCTACGTACATAGCCTAAAAGGTAGGACCCAAGCATGTGCTGAACTAGTACCTAACGGTATCACACACACTGACCCCACAGAGATAGCAAACCTGCTAGCAGATGGGTTTGGCAAATCTTTCACTCCCTTATCCCCTCCAAACTTATCACAAACCTTGCCCCAACACCCCCCACCACATATCTGAAGAGCAGGTCATTAAAGCCTTGGCCAAGGCAAAAAAACGCAGTCTCTATGGGACCAATTGGCATCCCAGGCTGTCTTCTAACCAGGTTAAAACATGAACTAGCATCACTATTAAGTACCCTTTTCGATCACAGTCTAATCACAGGCTTTGTTTCTTAGGAATGGAGAACAGCAACAGTTATTTCCCTCCACAAAGGTGACCTAGCAACAGACCCAGGTAATTTTAGATCCATAAGTCTGACCGGCCTCATCTGTAAGGCCATGGAACATATCATTATGGACCTCATAAATAAAGATATAGGCAACCCCCAAACCCTGAATCTAACCCAATTCAGCTTCATCAAGTGTGGACCCTGACTGTTAAATCTGGTGGATTTCTTCAAAAATGTGACCAGTGCCATTGAAGAGGGCAAATATGTGCACACAGCATACCTCGACTTGGCAAAGGCTTTTGACACAATCCTTCACTCAGGCATTACCAATAAACTTAGAAAACTGAATGTAAACCCCTTTGTTGTAAGATGGGTTGCCAACTGCCACACCAACCAGACACACACTATCAAAGTGGGTGACTCCACATCAAACAGCAGACCTGTCACCAGTGGGGTGCCACAAGAGTCACTGCTGGGTTCCCTTCTGTTTGGTATATTCTTCTCAGAAGTTCAGGCCAAAGCTCAGGGGTTGTGGCTGACCTGTTTGCAGACAACTGCAAACTAGGTGCAATTTATGAATCCCCAAATGATGTAGTATTCTCCAGGAGTGTCTTACACAGACCAATGACTGCTGTCTTAGTCACGGTCTCAGACTGAATGCAAAGAAATGAATCATCATTCCTTCAGCAAGAACAATGTCCCCTCACACTCTCAAAACAACAACAGTACGCTAAGTACCTACGAAGTAGTAAGGGATCTGGGATCACAAGTTGACTGCAACCTTAACTTTGACTACCATGTGTCTACTGTAGTACGGAAGGTTTTCTACATAGCACACTTGATTATTAAAATCATCGCATCGAGAAAAAAGGAGTTTATAACCCCTCAACACTTGGCACTAATCAGGCCCACAATTGAGTATAATGCCCTGTTCGGCATGTATCGTACAAACCACCTGCAGCAGTTGGAGAGACCTCAGAGGTTTTTAACAAAGAAGATAGGGGACTCCAGCACTCCAGTCTCTGTCACTATGCTCTGTATTGTATAGACTTATGCCTGGCTTACAGAGCAATCTCAGACCCAAACCTAATGAACCTGCCATCCATAAATCAAATGGGACTAGAGTTGCCCATTACAGGGACCTAAATATGGCCTGTGACTTAAATAGAACATGCTGGAGGGACAGATTTGTCTCCCAGCATCTGCCGCATCTTTGAAATAGGCTACCAATTCATGTGAAATAGAGCACCTCTATGACACTATTCAAAAGGAACTTGGATGAGTGGATGGGGCACCATAAATTCTTACTGGGGATAGCACCCTCACCCATCCTGGACATGAGCAGTCATTACTAAATGCAATCCTGGGCATTGGCTAGCGTATTTATGGTATTACATTGGGATGAAATGGCTAGGCTTGAAATGACCTCTGAGTCGATAGCTTAGTGAACTCCTATGATCTTAAGATCCTATGATGACTTCCCTGCTTAGTTTAGCAGAAGCATATTGATGTCAAGTGGGAATGGGAATCAAACCAGAAGTAGACAAAATAAGGCAGCAACTGAATGTGACAAAAAAAAAAAGAAAGAGTATAAGGTGAAGGATCATATTAGTAAGAAAGAAATGTGGAAAAAACATAAATATAGTTGAAAGTACAGAAATGTTCTGGAACAATCTCATGTCGATCAGGATCTCATGAAGGAATTGTTAAGGACAGATGAATTTAAACAAAAAGATAAAAGGTTATTACTGGCAGCCCAGGATATAGTTAGCCGCAGTGGTACAGCGGTAGCATTGTTGCCTCACAGCAAGAGCTTCTCCTTGTTCGATTCTCGGCTGGAGTGCCTTCTGTGTGGAGTCTGCATGTCCTCCCCATGGTTGAGTGGCCTCCAAAAGACATGCGTGAATGGGCATGCCTTCGCTGAAGGTTGGGCATCGGGCTGGCAACTCGGCACCATAAAAATCTACTGCCAATCATTAGCAGACCGGAGTTCCGCTGTTGTGACCCCTAACTTGGAAAAGCCAAAAAGACAAACAAACAACTGGCAGCCCAGGATAGTGGACTACATACACGTTAGTTTACAAAGTCCATTGAACATGTGGGAGAACTAAATGCAGGTTCTGTAAAACAGGACTGGAAACATATCTTGTTGCTGGGTGTGATACACTAATGCAAGAGGGGTTGTATGCTGAAAGATCACTTCCAGCAGTGAGGATGTGATTAAACAATGGGATATTACAGGGAGTTGTATTGCAAAGAAAATTTATCGGAGAAAAATGTGGCAAGATGGCTACAGTGAAGGAAATGTATAAATATGCAACTTTAAGTCTGTATAAGTTTGAGATGTATTTTAAGTTCCTTTGTTTGGACTAGGGTAAAAGGGAGAAACTTTGCCCCGGTTGACTAATTGCTTTCTCTTTACCAAAATATGCTGATTTCATATTTTTGTACATTGTACATGGTTCCCAGGTACTTGACTAAAGTACTCTGTTTTACGATGCATTTTATTCAAATTAAACTGATTGAATAAAATGCAAGTGAAATAACATGAGTGAAAGTGCCTTTTCCTCGGTATTGTACAATCTCAGAGGCAATATATTTAAGTCAGTGGTGGAGGGGGGGTTGTTAGATTCAGTCTCTCACATGGGGCTTCAGAGGGCTTACTCTCCCTGCAAAATGCTTATTTTAGACATTTTTACAATGTTCGACTATTCTGTTTTTTGATTGTTTGCCTTTGATTGAATGGACTTCAGACAGACTGGACATTAGTGAATAGATATAAATCAATTGTATTTGTATACTAAATAGCACTTTTTGAAGGCCTAGGTATTAGAATTAGTTGTTTGTGGTTTACATTATGCAATATATGTTTTCTTGTTTCTTATTAACAAAATATGCTTACGCTTTGAAAAAACAATGTGATCAACATTATGTGATGCAACCCAACAGGGGTTAAGTATGCAGAAGTTGTAACTTCACATGGGCCTATTGAGACTAGTGCTGCATAAGTAAGTTGTTCCCTTGAAAAAAATTGGCACAC
This sequence comes from Protopterus annectens, assembly GCF_019279795.1. NCBI lineage: Eukaryota > Metazoa > Chordata > Ceratodontiformes > Protopteridae > Protopterus > Protopterus annectens. The sequence continues at coordinate 94,829,752 of NC_056739.1, read as the reverse complement.
ATTACACAGAGAAAAGGAGTAAGCTATGGCAGGTCATGTACTGGGCCCAATAGCAGGCAAGTGGAGTACCCACTACAATGTGCATCCACACATGTATCAACTCACTGCTCCAGTATAACACATACGAGGGCTACTCAGCAAAGTGTCTACTGTGTTTACATCATAAGTTGGATGGAAGTGAGGTGGTCAGGGTGGAATAGGATGTGCTGGGGACCTCCTGTTAAGCTCCATACCTCACCTCAGTGACTGCCCTAATTGATAGGCCCAGTCACTAGTGGACCAGTGGACAGGATCATGCAGAGGTGTGACTCTGCATTAAGATGAGTTCCAGCATGCCAATCCAATTGTCTATAAGCTGGCCAACTACTGTTCACACCAGCCTGTTCATCTTCTGCTGGTTGACCACATGTGATCCCCATTAATGCTACCTGAAGAAGAGTATACATCCTCCAGTGGAGAATCTGCACCAGGGGCCATCAACAAGCTCTCTTGGTCACCCCCCCCCATGTTTATTTATTTTATTTATTTTTTATTTATTTAACATTTGTTGACCGGGAAAGTCCGACTAGGTTCTACAGATCCTGTTTTCAGTGGAGGCCCGGGGAGAAATGCTCCAGAATGCTCCATGTAATGACCTTTGTTGCCTGGAGGCTCTTGGGGACCCAGAAGGTAGTGACAGTGCTGGCACAGGGCATGGTGGATGCTGCCTCACCACATCCAGTTCTGCAGTCAATACTACAGAAGTGGTGAAACTGTGAATATGAGAGGAAGAAAGCAAAACAACAAAAGGCAATTATTAAAATTAAGATGATGACATCAGTAAAGAGAGCAGGAAAAACAAAGCAAAAGGTAATGATCACAAACTTGTGCTTTCAACTTTGTACTACAGGCTCTGGGAGGAAAACAATGCAGTCAGAAGAGCACTAGCAAAATGCAATCAATATACAGGCCTGGGGCACACCTATGACAGGAATATGGAGCTAACATGGCAGAGTCTTCTGTGAGGTACCCTGTTACTGCTGTGTAGGATGGCATCACAGTGTGTAGCTGTTAACTGGTTTGCCTGCTTTAGACATCAAAACTAGGCAGACATAACAACAACAGACAAATGAATTGCACAACCCTGGAGAAATAACAGTGTATTATCAAGTAACATGAAGGTGTGGCAAATGCTGAGATGTAAGGCACAGAGTGGCACCATACCACATGTAACATGCTTTTGAATACCAGCAGATATACACAAAAAACACTTAATCTATGTGGTAATACTGCAGGCATACACAAGAGGCACTTAATCCCTGTGGTAATACTGCAGTAGCAAGAGCACTAGCAGACTTACACATACACTTACAATGTATAAGAGACATAACACAAAGCAAAAGTATATACAATGTTTTCATTATTTAGCAGTAGTGCAAACCTGGGCAGTACTGAGCCAAGTAGGTGAAGCAGTAATGTAAGGTACAATTACCATTCAGTATAAATACTTTGAAGTCTGGACAGTCATGCCTGTCTCCTGTGGCAGGTCACTGTCTTGTCCTGATTCTCATCAAGTGCTGAAAGACACTTAACAGACAACAAAAAAAAAACTGAGCACAGCATAGCTATGCACATCAGTAATTGCTTCTAGCTGTACAATTATGCCTAATTTTGTAAATCCAATAAGCAGGTAATCATATTTACTGTAGTACTCAGTCTCTCCCTTCCTAACCTCTTCTTCCCAATGGCAGAGAAGGTCAGAGTGGCCTTTCAGGTTGCTATACCAGTGCCACCACTGCTTAACAGAGCTGGTGAAGCCCATATCACTCTCTGCCCTGGGAAAGAAGGACCAAACATCCATCTTGTGCTGTGGGACCTCAGTGAGTCCCTCATCAGGTGCTTTCAGAGGTGCATATGCAGCAGGTGGAGAAACATCTTTTTCTCCTTGCTGCACCACCCTTTCAGGTTCAGTCCTTGCAGAAGCCATAACTACATGCTAAGTTGATAACAGGAGGGAAACAGTAGCTGAGTCACTTTGATGTATGATACTAAAACAACATGACACTCATTAATGAGCAGTATAGATAAACGAGGCAGCCCAATACCAATGTGCAGTAGTGTGACCCTAACATATGCATGGAGGGGTGGAGTGGCAGATGTGAAGCCTTCACACATGGTAGTATGCCTCTGCAACATATGCACAGTAAGGTAGCATTGCTACTCATGCCACTATTCACTGTAATGATGCATCATTTTGCCACTATAGACCACTTGGTAGGTTCCAATGGCATATTGAAACATGGTTGTAATGGAGCTGCTCAGGGATGCACAGATCATACAATGGACTGCCATGCATGTATATAGGCAGGCATGAGCTTTGTAGATTGATGGACAGTATTACACTGCACTATATGTTCAATTCAGAAACATTTCATTGAAATTGCTTTATTAACATAAACGCTGTTCTTAAGCCCAGTAATACAGGGGATTATGATCGGGTCCCTAGAGGAAACCACAGTACTATGTGTTCAAGACATGGATGTCAAGAAATTAACCTTGTGAGCGAAGCTTGAGAGGTGACTCTTGGCATCTCTGTCATGAACACATAATGGAGGGTTACAATCAGAGACCCAATCAAATTTTTTGTAGTGCATGGAGCTTCATCTGCTCCATGTACTACTAGTTAAAGAAAAAAAAGTTCAAAGTGTTTTGATGGCTTTCAAAGTCATAAAGCACATAGTGAGCTCTATCAGAAAGACAGAGTAATACATCTTAAGTTAGGGAAAGAACATCAAGATCAGATTACTGGCAGAGTAAGCAGAGAGAAAGAAAGCTGTTTTTAATTCTGTGTTGTTTGTTAGTCAGTACTGTCAGGTTTTACTGCTTAGTGTAATACCCGATCTTAACAGCTTAAGCGAGAGTGCTTCATTGTTAAGAGAGGGTTTGTTGCTAGAGAAGCACTTAACTGGTTTGACTTTTTCACAATATCGGAGTGTAATTACCTCCACCTCACTCCATGCACTACTATGGTAAAATATGCAGTCACCTTTGTGATGCTCATTGTGCTATTAGTATTGCAATAGCATAGCGAGTGTATATTTGAAGAAAAATATTGGAGTGTTACTTACAGTGAAGCCATGTAATACATCAGCTATGGTAAGGGGACAGAGGCCATCAGCAGATGAGGATGCAGATTGGAAATATTTTCTATATTGTGGAGGCTTCCTCAACAGTTACTTGCAGAAGATGGAACTGACAGCATAGGGGGATGGGAAATGGGATTGAGAGCATACAGGCATCCATCAATCTCCAGATAAACTGCCAAATGATAGGGACTGCTGGGGTAGCCATGTTGGGTGGCAACCCAGACAGAGAAGGATGTGTTGGAAGGAACACCCTCTGCTACAGGTGTTCAGATCACACACACACACACACACACACACACACACACACACACACACACACACACACACACAGAAGACCGAAGGTGTAGGTGAGGTACACCTTCTAAATATGTCAAGCAGTGGATGTGATCTGTAGGACACATGATAGTGTTGCCTATGGGGACATGGGTTCATATAAAGGGATCACAGGCTGCATTTTACAGCACAATTCATCTCCAAGCTGTCCTAGCTGGATGGCTGTGGGAATGTGATCAATGTAAACACAGTATGTTAGGCATACCAGTTTTTTCAGCCACATCTGTGGCATAGGTGGTGAGCTATTAGAACTGATATGCAAAATGTTTGTGTGCAGCAACTGATCATAGGTGCATGCTTCTGTGTACAGGTACTGCAGTGGCATCAAGACAGAAAGTGGCTGGAAAAGTTCACATTGGCAGAGACAGAACATTTACTACAGGATGCACTCACAGTGCAGACAAGGCTTGTGATGATGATGTGAGGTAGTGCCAGCTGTGACAGGGACAGAAGGGCAGTGCATGTGTAACATATGCCAGCATAGGTAGTTGGAGTTTTGTAAAGAATTATATGTCAAATCAAACTGATTTGTACAGATGCTTGTGTTAAAAATGTATCAGCAGCGGGTCCTGCTGGACAGAAAAGAAATATACATGAATGTCAGACTGTATTGTTGTAACTAATGGATTGTATATATTTTGTCAAAGGAAACTGGAAGGGAAGAGATTAAGCTCAGCCCAGCTAACCTTAAGAAAAATAGCCTAAAATCAAATGCCTTGGTTTAGGCCATAAAGATTTTATCTCACACGTCCAAATATTGCCAGAGAATAGCTTGTTAGTTTCTGCAGGAAGGGTGGAAGTGTTGGAATTGTTTTACAGCTTCCAGGTGATGTAATAAACCTTAGCTAAACTTCTGTGTGTGTATTGTGACACATCCTTATCATTCTGTAGCCAGCACTGAAATTGTATTTGAATACTAGTAAGAGATGTGAGATGCACTTTGTTTTTGGGACCTGACAAAGGCATTCATCTACTTTCATCTTGCCTTGCTTTGTCAAGTAACTAGGGAACAGTAATTCTTCAGTCAGTTAGAAAAATATAGTGAGATTAGCTAAATGTAGTTTTTTTCCTGTATCTGTCTGAGTTTTTCCATTTGTGTTGTTTTTTTATATTTCCTGTGACTGAAACTCTTGTGTTGATTGTAAATAGCTATTCAGTATTTTCACGTTTTTCTTTATTTATTATTAAATATATCTAAACCCTTCATTGTGGCTAGTCTTTTAGAAAATATTTAAGCTTTGAGAATACTTGCCTTTATTTAGTGGCACTGTGGCTCTGTGTTCCTGAAACTCTTGCTGCTTGGTTAACACTACCATTTGTATAAATATTAATCTTACTAAGTGTGATTAGGTACTCTTGTAAGAGCCTAAAAGTATCTGGCTTCGGGTGTTCTGGTGGCAGTGATTCTACCTCATAGTCCGGGTGGAGATGTCAGAATGGGTAAGTTGTGCCAACTTTTCCCAGGTGTCTGCGTGTGTGTGTGTGTGTGTGTGTGTGTGTGTGTGTGTGTGTGTGTGTGTGTGTGTGTGTGTGTGTGTGTGTGTGTGTGCGCGTGTGTGTATGTAAAAATCAAATCTCAAAGAGAGTGTGTGTGACAACTACTTTGAATAGGGGACATTGAGGGCACTAATTTCACAGAGACAGTGGTGGAACACTTGGCTTGGAACACTTGGCTAAGGACTTAGCTGTGTAGTGGTCAGTGAGGAGTCTTATTTGGGACCTGGAGAGAAATCCCAGCTCCAGGACTGGAGTGTGCATTCCTTGTGTGTTCTTAAGGGAAATTGTTCTTGGTGCTGAGAGTTGCATCTGAAAATACTGTGTGTGTCTGTTTTTTTATCAGGGAACGTTACTCACTGGTATTAGTGGTGAGGATTGAGGATCCTTGATCACTGGCCCAGAAGAAGGGTGTCATAAGGCTGACAGGGTCTTCCAGGATTGTGTGCAGCTGGACATCCTAACAATGCGAATACCCTTGGTGTCCACAACACATCTGCATAGCAGGTCTACTGCAGGGTCACTGATGTAATATTGCATGCCTGCATGAAATCCCAAGCTATTACCCAAAAGAATGGGCACAGTTGGAGGTCTTCTGTCATAGACCACTGTCGGTGACAGTGTAGAGTTCTTGATGTCCCTATCTGGGGACGGTGAAGAGACATTGATAACTTGTGGAGACCTGGATTTAGGAACTGCACTGGTAGCAACATTACATGTCTCTGTTGGGGATGCACTGGCTTGGTATTGCCAAAAGCCACTAACAGTGTTTAGTGGCACACCATTAGTGTGAGCTTATTGAAGGTTAAGCATCACCTTATCTCTCCCATGGGTGCATCTATGTATGTGTTCATTCTGCATATACTATATTACCTGAAATGATGTTATTGTAGCATTGGAATGTGAGATTGTCATGTATTTGCAGTCACACACAAATATTTCTCTGTCTGACGTCACAGTTGTGGGTTCAGCCATAACCGAACAGGTCATGCCGGATGTCAGTGCAGAACCAATAACTGACAATAATGGCAGTCTTTTGGCTTTTCCCAGTTAGGGGTCACCACAGTGGATCACCTGTCTGCTCATGATTGGCAGTGGAGTTTTACTGGGTCGAGTTGCCAGCCCAGAGCCCAACCTTCCACAGAAGGCACACATATGCACACACTCACGCCTAGAGCCAATTTAGAGTATTCAATCCACCTACAGCATGTCTTTTGGATGTGGGAGGAAACCGGAGCACCAGGAGGAAACCCACGTGACCACAGGGAGGACATGCAGACTCCGCACAGAAGGCACCCCAGCCGAGGATCAAACCGGAGAACCTCTTGCTGTGAGGTGGCATTGCTAACCACTGCACCACTGTGGCTGCCCTATTTTTATTTTACAGTATAGAACTTTAATTCCTTGGCGTCTTAACAGTGAATATAACTGCAGGCATCTGATTTAATTATCTATTAATTAATTATTTAAGTAGATAATTATTTTAATCTAATATATATATATATATATATATATAGTTGCTTATGTTTGTAAGTTTATACTCCTTGAAGGCTAGACAGCCAAAGCGCTAGAGTTTTATGCGTGTTCTTTGTTGTATTGTATTAAACTTGGAATAGCAGTTTTTTGGTGTTTTTTATCGCTATCAGGTAATCTTTCCAGTTTTAATTCCATGTTTGAAACATTGCTCATTAACCAAAAACCTCTAAACACACAAATGAACTTTTTACAACCTAATGTGAGATCATGAATTAATTAGTAAACATATTGTTTTATTTTTCTGTATTTGTTCCTTGTCAACATCCTCTTCAAACTCAGTTTCCTTTACGACATCCCAAACAGCACATTTTTTTTACTGCAGAGTTCTGTTTCTGGTGTGTCACAGTTACCATTTCCATAGTTTTAATCACTGTAATCATGTTTTTCACATATCTTGCTGATGGTTTGTCTTTGGTTTTCCATTTTCTAGTTGTAGATTCTTAGCCTACCATCAACACTAAAGATAGCAATGTTTTTACCTCACAAGTACATGTTTTTTTTACACCTACTCGACAAAACAGTCTTTATACTAAGATTAAATTCTCTTTCAAGGATAAGACTTAGCATATTACTTAGATCATTTCTGTACGGAAGCAACTTCACACATTCCTAAATATAAATGGTCCCAAGTACCTCTTTCTAAATCATCACATCTCCAACATATGCCTCTTGTCTGTGAGAATATGCTTTCAAGTCTCATTGGAGTATAAGAATATTTGGGCAAACATTCCCATGCAAAACTTCTACACTTCTACAGTTTTGTTGCATATCTTGGCTTACAACATATTTTCCTCCACTGATCATCTGTAAAGTTTTTATTTAAACATTCACTCTTTGCTATTTTTTTTCCTTTTTGAAACATTGTCTTTTCAAGTCTAATATTGATTTTTATGTTGTACTTATAATATTTTGTGGTCTACCATTTCTGTTCTAGTCTTAATTATAAAACTCTACTATTAGTGGTTTAATAAAATTGCTATCAAGTCTTCACATATATTATAGATTTGTATGTACGTACTAGACAAATATTTTTCAAGCCATTTTAAATCTATCCAAAAAAAAAAAAAGCTGTTCATAAGTTTCTGCCAGTCTCAAGAATGGCAAGACATGATAGACTGGAGGTAAATTTGAGTCTGCCCATCCAGATATCAAGGTGGTAAGGGTGCTACTCTGCTTGATAGGTAGTGTAAGTTTGTTCTTGAGATAAGGGATACTTTAAGATACAGATCCATCAGGTCATGTCTTATTTATCTGTTGATAAAGGTTTAATTCCTTTAACAGGGTATATGAGGTATCATTTGTTCTGTGAAGGAACAGAGGTGAAAGAGGGTTGGAGCTTTCATGGGTCAAAAGGCTAGACACAGACTTCAATAGAGGAGTTTATAAGAGACTAAGTATACAAGGAGGGCTGCTAGTCTTTCCTGGTAATGAAGATTTTTTTGAGGTCTCTGATCTTTTTTACTTATGAATCTCAAGTTAAATGATATTTTTAGACAAATACATGCAAAAAAGGTGCATTATATTCGATAATGTGTCTGATGAGGTATGAGTAAAGGAGAATTGGGATTTCTTTGGATCTAGTGGAGATGCCTTTGTAAATTAGATGAGCCAGACAGAAGGATTTCCGAACTATTGAGTAGACATGATGGTCAAATATTAATAAGGTATTGTTAACTAGTATGCATAAATCCCTTACAACAGTGTCTGATTGAATTAATGTGTCACCTATATGGTATATGAGAATGTTTTGTTTGGTAAAATAAACTATGCTGTATTTTTCACAGTTAATTTGAGACCACTGTCCTTGGACTGATTGGCAACATGGTCTAACACATGTTGGAGCAATTGAAAGACAGTGGAAGATCAAACAATAACAGCCAGATTACAGTTGTCTGTGAGCTAAGATAACCATAGGCCAGGTGTTTTGTCATGAAAGATGCTAGCTAGGAGAAGGCCCCATACCGTGCCTTGAGGAATACCACTGGTACTTTTGATTTCAAAAGTAGCACATGCAACTCTGATATTAGGATCTATATATGCAAGTTGATCTGTGTTCAGTAACCCAAAATTTTTTCTAGCATTCTCATAATTTATTATCTCATCTCCTTTTATCGTTTGCTCCCAAAATTTCAATGTTTTGTTTTTTCTTCTCCAAATGCCAGTCATATTCTCTTCAGTGTCTTTCTTTTTACTATATATATAGTATAACCTTTTGGCATTATTTTATTTTTCCAAGGTCTAAGTTAGACTTTCTTAATACTTTATATATATATATATATATATATATATATATATATATATATATAGAGAGAGAGAGACAGTCACTTCATAATCTCGAAATAGTAAAATCTCGAATTTCAGTATCTCGAGACCATGAAGCCGAAAATCCATAAAGTCAAAACCCCAGAACAGTGAAATTTTAAATCGTGACTTCTATACAAAACATACCGCACACACAGACACAAACATACACCTCCCTACACATACACAAATACAAACACCTACCCAACGTATAAGCAGGGGGGCAAGGCCCCCTGCACCCTCCCCAACCCACTACTTAAATATACTGACTCCGAGGTTGCACTACACAGACACACAAAAACACCACTACACAAGCTACATTCTCCTCGCACACACATATCACACTAACAAAACACATGGATGCACACTAAAGCCCCTACCCAAAACTCGTAAAACACAAATACTTACCTACATCTCCAACCATCCACTCGCACACCGCAAACACCAGAACCGCTAATTCAAAATCTCTGAACTTTGGGATTTTGAATTTCGCGCTTCTGGAGTTTCAGTATTCTGCACTTTTGCCTTTCTGTTCTCGGGCTACTGAAATTCGAGATTTCAGTAGTTTGAGATTCTGAGGGGAACCCATTATACACACACACACATATATATATATATATATATATATATATATATATATATATATATATATTCTTTTTTTTTTTAAGGCTGTAAGGCCGTACATAATGTTCTTTATATTCTTTTTCTAAATCTGCCCAATTGCCCTGGAGTACCTGTTGTGACCTCATTGAATATTTTGCCTATCATATACTTCAGTGTGGCCATACACTCTGTATCCTGAACCAAATATATGAATCTAGGTTCCGTGGCCTTATAGTATGCTTCCAAATCTGGAAGTCCCAAATCACCTTGCTTCTCTGTCAGTAGTAGTTTTTCCCATTGCAGTTTTCCATTTTGTCATCCCAAAGAATTTCCTTAATTTACCTCTTCATATTCTTCCATATCTGACCCGACCTGCATAAAGAAGCAGTGAAGCCAGAAACATGTTAATTACTTTTATCCTATTATCATTTTCCACAAATAACACTTTCCATAGTCTTATCTTATAATTTTTAAGTATTTTCCCACATTTCTTTTGCTGCTTGCTTGCCATTCCATTTCAACCAAATTCCCATGTATCTCATTCTGTGGTGACCCACAAAAAGGGAAAGCTGTGTACCAATTCATATTTTGTGTCACAGTTCATTACTATGGCCTTTGTGTTTTATTTACCTTATTTTCTGCTGTACTATTAAAATAACTCAGTTTATCAAACGTAACTCTTCTGTATTATGTTCTGAATTTGTAAAATTAAATATTATATTGTCTGCAGAAAGGGCTATTTTCTCATTAATATTTCTCCATTTATATCCAGTTGTGTTTGAGTCTTCAGTCTGTGGCTGAATATAGAGAAAAGTAATTTTAAGTATGTTTATGGGGAATGTACTGTAGTTGTAACCTCTGAGAGATGTCTTAGAGTTGCAAGTAGTCATGTGCAAGACATGTTATACAAGTTTTATTACTGAAAGTGGTGTATCTTAAGTCTAATGAGTCACTTATGTCCAAGTTTGTCTCAGCATTCTGTCTCAACTAATCTAGTCTGTTCGAGAAGAACAGTTTTTACATATGCTAGGTGTACACTGACAACTAAGATGCTGCTCAGATTAAAAGTGTACTTTTAGGAAAATAAGTCAACTTTTTATTTTGTTTCAAAATGGGGAAAATGGTCTGCACGTAGTTAATGAACTTTGTTGAGGTATCTGATCCACTGTATTCCCTTTTGCTGTATATAAGTGCGGTAAATGTTTAGTGGGCATTATTAGGGCACATTCCACTATGACAGCAGCAACTTCAGCAGCTTATTTTAGAAATGTTTTTGCACAACATATTTTGGAAAGTGCCATGTGAACTACTGCCAATATCTTTACCAGACACTTAGAAGTTGGAAGAACAGTCCATGAGCAGGTCAGGATTAGGCATGGCTCTACTATCAGGGAGCTTGTAACTGCTCACCTGCCTTGGTTATGACAGTACTGCCTGCGATTCCACCCATATGTAATGGTATATATATATATATACATAAAGATATCTCTTGCCACCTTTTTCACTACCTTGACAGTTTTGACACAAGCACTGCTAAAACATCTCGGTCACATGAAATTACAGATTTATTAACCAAAATACAATTATTTACTGTTATGTTAACCTCTTCTCAAAAATATACTGTTTTATTAAGTACATTGCTGTACTGTACTTTTCAGCTTCTGAATGAGTCTTAGTCGACTATAGATTTTTTAATTCTGTTGTGTTTTATGACTTCTCAGATGAGGAAGGTCTGTCATCTTTATATTGTATTAAAATTAATTTTCTAGAGTTCTGTCAAGTGCCTTTAACAGAAGATAGTACTAGCTGTAAGTATTAATACTATGTGATTATCATGCGTCATCCAGCTCTGCAGTGCCATTCTTGCATATATTTACTTCATAAAACACTAACTGTCTGCTTCTGTGATATTTTACGCATTGCAATGTTGTGCATCCTTGGAATTAGAATATATAGCTAAGAAGTCTAGGAGGTATGGGAGGAGGGTTTGCTGCCATGCAGAAAAAGGTAATTAAAATGTATAATTTGCTGTTGTCTTATGTTGTTCTGCATTAGTTTTTGTTTTTAGCAAGATGCAGGCTTGACTATGGTCAAAGCTGAATTCAACTTTTACTTTTGGTCTTTCTCAATTTGCTCTTTTTTATTCAGTCATTAGATGTTGGAACCTATGGCTAACTTGTCTTAGCTATGCTTAGTTTCCTTAACGTGTTTATTAGCATGACATGTCTAAGGTATTAAATGAATTTGTGTTAAAATAGAGTCAAGAATGATTGCTGAATATGCCACAGAACAGAAGGAAAGGCAGCCAAAGGTTTAAATAAAAAGATCACATCTGTGTGGTAGTTGGACTTTCCTGGTGTTTTGAAATGAGGCAGTCATCAGCATTAGCCCTTAGTTGAAGCCTTATTGAAACTGACCCGCATTTATAACAGCCAGCTCATCAGAATCATACCTCTCAACTGTCCAGATTTTCACAAAATGTCCAGATTTTTGTCTCATTTCTTGGTCTTTTCCTCATAAAATTTTATTTTTCTGGTCAGTCTTTAGCAAATTATTCAGGACTGAAGTCAGAAAATATTGACAGATAGTTGAGTTTCAGATTTCATACCTTTCAGAAAATTCCTGCTAATGCAAAAACCTGTTATTCTATCAATATTCTATGTTTATAAGAGCAATATTTAAAAGTTGTCCCAATTTTTGGGCCTTTGTCCCCCCATTATTTATGGTTGCGTCCAGATTTCTTGCTCTTAAGATGTTGAGAGGTGTGATCAGAATGCAGTATTCTCAACTGATGGACTGTAAACGTTGCTTTTCATATGTATTTTGTTAGTAATAGTCATTTAATGGTTTGTAGTATTAGAAGAGAAAAAATGTTTTTATGATGGAGTAATTTAAGTGACTCCATGGTTTAAAGTGCAATAAAATATTTTATTATTTTTTTTAAGATAATGGTTGCAAGTTGAAAACAGCACAGTATGCTACCAGAGCATGGAAAATGACAACATTCCTTTTATTATACAAATTGAGTAATTCTGTAATTTTGGAGCTGCATGCTGCATATTGAAGGGGTATGTTGTAGTAAACTGCTTTAGTGTATGTTCATCCCAGTCAAAGCTGGCAGCAAAATGTCTCCTGGGGCAGACTAATTTTAGGATGGGGCTTTTCAGAACAGCAACTTTTTCTTGCTTCCGCGATTCCCAGGTTTTCATCCTGGTTGTGATGAATTTGGAGACATCTGCTCTGAAAATGTTTTTTTTTTTCTTCTTTACTCTGAGAAGTTCTGCTGAGAGTATTGTGTATTTTTATTACACACAAGTTAAAAAGGGTGGCGATCTTCAGCATATAATACTGGTAACATAAAACACATCTCTCGTTCTCACTACAATGGAATGAAGTTTGCAGGCAGACTTAGAAACAACAGCTGAGCAGTTTGCTGTTTTTAAGACAACACATTATGAATAATCCTTGGCCAGTCCAGTCTTTGCATGCCTGTCCTCCTCCACCCGTCAGTTGCACAAAGGCAAAATGTCAAGTGGCTTAAAAGGCTGTATAGACAATGCCAGGACAAATAGCTGGGTGATGATGTCGTGCAGTGTACTTAGCGGTGCAGTGAAAGTTTATCAGTGCTGAGGATTATGGGAGATTACTTCTGAAGGGCATTCTGTACATTGCTGAAATGTTTTGAGGGAATACTATAGAAGGGCAGGAAACTCCTGTGGGTGGAAAGTAAAGAGAGACAAGGCAACAGTATCTAAATGTGAAATTTGGGAGTTTCAGGAAACTGTGTTTACAAGAAAACTAACAAGCAGCAGGTATTAAACTAAATATAAAGTAGTGATTTTGCAATGAAAAGTACATATAGGCCTTTATGCATAAGTTTAGTAAATGGTGGACAGCATTTTCTACTTTCACCCAGAGAAACCATTGGTAATTAGTGATGCAGTATACAATTGTAAGTTTTTGAGAGTGCTACATGCCTGCACTTAGAAGTGCCTCCATGGAGTACCTGCATGCACTCACAGTGAGGATAAGCACCTACACACATGCACATTGAGGATAAGGTGCTGCAAACATGGGGTCTATATCACATCAGCGAGTGCTAAAAATAGTGAACACTGATATATCAAACTTCAAAGTTCGAAAGCTGAAAAATGCGAAGGAACGGATCAGTGAATTTTTTCCCAGGGACAAAAATTCACTGATTCAAAAAAAAAAGAGTATATAGTCAAAATTAAGTGGGTAGCTTCACCCCTCACACCCCCCATGTGGGGGGCTGTGCCCCCACACCCCCGCACCTTAAATATACCAACTCCTAGATCACACCACAGTGGAGAAAACAACAAAGCTCGGAGAGCAGCCCAGCAAATTTTTTTCCCTGGGAAAAAAATCACTGATCCGTTAGTTTGCTGTTTTCAGCTTTCGGACTTTGAAGTTTGATATATGAGCATTCGCTATTTTTAGCATTTGCTGATGTGATATAGACCCGCAAACATGTACAGTGCTGGCGAGAACTTGCACACATGCACTCTGAGTGTGAGTCCCTGCACACTTGCATACTCAGGGTAAGTCCCAGCACACTTCCGCAGTCAGCATCAATGTATGCACAAATGTACAATGAGAATGAAAACCTGTACACATATCCCTGAGGGAGACAGTAAATGCCAACACATATAGGCATTGTTGAGTGTGTTCTCTCAAGAGAAGAGTTCCATGAGAATGTTAATAGAACAGATTTACATGATGTTTGTATGTTGAGCTGTGTCTCCTGTAGCTCAGGATAATCTAGGTCTGGGAACATCAAGGAAAGAAAATCGAGTCCTCTTACTCCATTTAGATGGAAATGCAGTGTGGATTTATGTTAATCTATCAGATGCAGGCTGCAGGCAGATTATTAGCATATTGAGGGAAGATGAGGTTCTCTTGAAAATGTTGCAGCAATGTTAGATGAAGAGCACAAGCACAGTATTAGACTGCTGCAAAAGGAACACTGCACTTATATGACATAGCAGGTGTGTATCTGTGATCTGTTATGTAAGTATGTGGGAGGCTTTGTCATGTGACTTTACTGTTCTTCAGTAAGATGCAGCTAAAATTTGTGTCAGTCTGGGACTGAGGAAGTTTATGAGGGTGTTAGTTTGTATTTACAGGAACTGGTTGGTACTGAACACAAATATGTGATAATCTATATCCTTTTTCTCTAAATAGTTTATCTTTTATCTTCTTTTTAGCTACAGCAGAGCAGAGATAGGCCCAGTTAGTTCAGCCAATAAACCAAAATACTCTAAGTGATCTAAATTAGAAAAACTATTAGTTCAGTAATATTACTGCGGTGGTGGTGCTGCGGTAGCGTTGTCGCCTCACAGTAAGACGTTGTCCTGTTCGATTCTCAGCTAAAGCATCTTCTGTGTGGAGACATACGTGAATGGGCGTACCTTCGTTGAAGGTGTGCGTCAGGGCTGGCAAGCAGGTACGTAAAAATCTACTGCCAATCATTAGCGGACCGGAGTCCCGCTGTGGCGACCCCTGACCGGGAAAAGCCGAAAGATACAACAACAACATTAGTTCAGTAATATTATTCATAGGTAAAAACAAAAAGGTTGTTAGAGAGTCATTTGCTCATTGATTATAACTGTACCAGTATAGTTTTAGGTAGAGATAAAATGATTCATAGTGTACCTTAACTAGGATACACTCTTTGGTTTTCTCTCACAGCACAGTGAGTTCTTAATGCATCATTAAATCCACTTAATGTTGTGCAGCACCTTTTTGCCTTCAAATATACCCAGTTTAATATTTTCATTATAAAGCCAGGGTAGAGAGTGGCTGGGTTTCCAGAATGGTAGTTATAATGATGAAGTTACAATACTTTTAGGTAAAGATAAGGACATGTCTAAAATGCATGTGTACTGGGAAAAATATATTAAATCATGGGTCTATATTAAAAGACCGAAGAGGTGTTTCATCGAACACCTCTTGGTCGAGACAAAAAGAGCGAACGCACTAAAGTGCGAACGCTCAAAACAGTGATTTATTTCCCTGGGAAAGAAATCGTTAGCACAAACACACGCACACACACACTTTCAAACATAATGTGGGGGGGCTTCGCCCCCACACCCCCCAACATGGGGGGCTATGCCCCCCACACCCCCCTAACTAAATATACCAACTCTGAGATCGCACTACAGTGAGGAAAGGGGCAAACACACGGGGATGGCCAAGCGATTTCTTTCCCAAGGAAAGAAATCGCTGTTTTGAGCATTCGCACTTTAGTGCATTCGCTCTTTATGTGTCGACCAAGAGGTATTCGATGAAACACCTCTTCGGTTTTTTAATATAGACCCCTAAATCATGGCTACATATTTAACCCCTTAAGTATTGAGATGCATTTAGGAAGAAATATTTTCCAGTAAGATGTCACTTCATATATATTATCATAAGCCGGTCTAAAGAACAAAATTACAGTGACAATATCTAACACAGTTTGCATTAAAATGTCAATATTCACTAGCTCAGCTATTCAGTATGCACAACCGCATCATTCTCAACTTAGTAATGTGACATATAAAAAAAAAACACTATTAAAAACAGTTGTTTTGCAGGGGGACAGCCTCTTCATCCCTAACATCTCTACTTCTTCAGATATACTGTCCCCAGTATCACAGGACAGATTCCCTTATCCCACTGTCTGTGATCTTGTACAGCCCACACACAGAGACATAACTCTTTATCAGTGTAAATGAATATAATTGACTGATTCACTTTCACTAATAGAGAACAAGCTGCTAATGGTCATACAAATGTATACAATTCTGTAAAACACTTCTATGTAATACAGAAATGCTACTTTTCAACCAAATGCAGCTCAGCTAAATAAATGACACTGCTGACACATTCATATAAGATGAAAAATCACATAATTGCCTACCTTTGTGTTCTCCTGAAATTTATTAGGAATGTATGACTTGCCAGATATGATCATGCGTATGTTTATTCTGCATGCTTCAGAAAATATTAAACCCTTAAACATATGCTAGATTTAGACCCAAAAGTGCACTAAAGGCAAAGAAACTAGCAGTTATTAGTAATTAATTTTGTGGAGTGATTTTATTTTTTATACTATAGGATTCATTCATTAGTTATGATGTGGTTCTTTTTGGGATAATAACAGTTTCAGTTTCTTAACACACACACACACACACACACACACACACACACACACACACACACACACACACACACACACACAGACACACAGACACACACACACACATACACACACACACACCACAGCATAATGGACTAACACTGTTGACAGACTGCTTTATCAAAATTACAAAATGGAATTATTGAAACCAGGCCAGATTAAAAATACTACAGAGTGAGCGGTACACAAGATAACATTTCTTCCTGGTGAGCATGTGTCATTCAGAAAGTTCTGTCTTTCACACCCAGCATTAACAGCTACAGAGAAATTGTTTTCAAGCTAAACTATGTCCTCAAGAAGAGGTAGAGAGCAAGGCTAATGTGCATTCAATGTATAATAAAATAGAAAAGTTGCCTCACAGAATACCATGCCCCATTGATGCTCATTGTCAGACCTACAAGCAAACTAAAAGCAATTTGTGCCAGATCATTGTGAAGTTTTCTGCCAGGCAATCCAGTTGTCAGTTATTTCTGGTGGGGTCTTAGACCCTAGTTACAACTGGTTACAGAGACTTTTAATGAGTATCACTCATGCATTAGGTTGGGGTACTGACTCTCTTGCAGAATAGGTGAGTCATGTGGACATCAAGCGTCATTGACTGTGTATGATGTTTAAATAATTGGTGTCATAGCAGGCAGAAGCAACACAGCACAATTTGTAGTCAGTAGCAAGATGTTGTCCCGTTCGATTCTCAGCAAGAGCGTCTTCTGTGAGGAGACATGCGTGAATGGGCGTACCTTCGTTGAAGGTTGTGCATCAGGGCTGGCAACTCGGCACGTAAAAATCCACTGCCAATCATTAGCGGACAGGAGTTTTGCTGTGGCGACCCCTAACCGGGAAAAGCCGAAAGACACAACAACTGAAACGCTGGGAAATAAGTGTATGATAAGAGATGAGGACTACTTGACTCACCATATGCCACCTTCAATACTTTCCCATTGACTAAAGTAAAGAGCCTGTTTTCAGCAGCTTATTCCATCCCACCCCCCACCCCCATAAAAATGCCTTGCACCTATCCCATATGGTCTTGAATACTTTTCCAGTTTTTGACCATACATCCTCTTCAAGGAAATATCTCTAGTAATCTGCCACCCTTTCTATGAAAAAAATACTTTGTTTGCCCCTTGAGCCATTCATTGTGTATGCTCAGTTTTCATGCTCTAGTTCTCAAGCAGTTTTATTTATTTATCATTTGTTGACTGTCTTAGTTCCACTAGGTTAGTGACTTCTTTTCATGAAAGACCTGAGGTGGTATTTTTACTACTAGGGAAAATTTGGCCTGGGCATCGGGAAACTTCCCCTACTGTTTTGAGGAGGTGCCATAGTATCGTTTATATCCACCTGAACAATCAGCAACTGATGCTGATGGGTCCTTGGTTTAACATCTCATCTGCAGGATAACACACTCAAGACTGCATGCTGCACTGTGTATCAGCAATCCAGTTACCTGTATTGAGAATTGAACTCATGGCCTTCTGGTCTTCCACCACTAGCAAAGGTGAATGTGATACCTGTTGTGCCACAGAAATGGCACTTCTTTAAATAACACAATATCCAAGCTTCAGAATCCACTAAAGTACTTAAAAGTTCACACATTATTTTCTCCCTGACTCTCTTTTTTAAGCTCTTGTAAAATGTTATTTACATGTCCTCTGGTGAAGAATTTACATTTTTTTTCGTTCTGTGAGTTGTCTGTTTTCTGTTTGTATCCTTGTGAAGAGGTCTTCAAAACTACACACAAAACACCAGGAGGTCCTACCAGCTCTTTTAGGCATTCATTTTCCAACACCCACACCATCCTGTTCAGAGTCTGAGGGAGATACAGTTTACTCTGGCAGTCAGTCAATAGGAATAAGGCAAAGAACCAGCCCTGGATGGGATGCTAGTCTATCAGATCTGTATATTATCTTCTGTGACTGATGTGAGCAGGATCACTGACATAAGTAATGATGTTTTATTAAAAGAGATGCGGTAACAGCTCAGTTTTCTTTATTTTAAGTTCTGGAAACTGGTAATTGCTTTATTCATTTTAAGAATGCGTTTCTGTTTAGTTGCTTAGCACTAAATATAGTGTGTAGTGATAATTACAAAATTTACAAAATACATTAATAAACAAATACTGGAGTGTTTGTGGAGTTTCCTCTTTCTAATTATTTTCTACCCAGTGCTTGCTGATTATTGTCTCTCTCATGGCCTCACCAGTCCAGATGTTCCTCAATGAGTGAAGCCTGGTCATGGGAGGCCATCATATAGACAGCCATCAGAATAGTAGCATGATGGCAACAGAGTTCCACAACACCTCCCAGATGACTCATACATGTTTCCCTGCAAAACTGAAATGCATTTACTATACTGGTGCTGAGCTTTGTGGGTCCACCTATATTGCCCCTCTGCTACATGCTGCAACAACCTGTACTGGGTGTCAGTCATGCAGTGGGTTGGGGCGCCTCACCTCTTCCAGAATAGGTGAGCCAGCATTAACTAGTCACTCCCACCATCTCCTAACAACTTTTCTATCACCTTAGTTTTTAGTTGATTCTGGATCATCTGGGCTGCAGTGAGGGCATTGGTCATCTTTTCTATGGAGCTGGCTATTAGTGTACTTATGAAGTTAATTTGTAGCTTATGACATACAGTGATAATGCTGGGAATTATGATTTCTGACATTTGTATGCAAGCCATATAGACTGATTTTCATTCTGTCAGGTCCACGTGGTTCCTGTATGTATATCTGCAAATATGCTACGAATACAGGACTAGGAATGTGACATATCTTGGGAACCTGCATAATAACAGTATGTCACAGTCTAAAAATCTGCTATTGTATTTAACATCAACCCCATGTTCCTCATTTTGTACATATGTAAAGAAGAAACAGTATATCATACCAAAATAAGAAAACATAGCAATGGGAAAAAATTTCAGAACAGATAAAAAGTTTATAAAGATAAGTAAATTGTTGTAGAAATAAAACATGGTGTATGTTTACAATAATGAATATTTCTTTAGCCCCAAATGTTTGTGCACTGCTGCTGTTTTCTGGTGGAACCACTTGTTTGTTCTAGAGTAGCCAGTTTGCATTGCTATTGAAATGTGTGAGCATTCTTTTATGCAGCACTCTGTTAAATGTTGGCTCTGGTTATGATGACATGATCATAATGTGGCTTTGTATATACTGTGTGATAATATGTTGGATATCAACTGATGTGTTTAGGAGAGAACTTGGATTGTTGATGGAGGACTGAAGGAATCATCGACCTTCAACATTTGTGCGTCTTGCTGCTTGATTTGCTTTTCTCTGGAGGGCCAAAGGCAGCACAAGAATGAAGGAAATATGAATCCCAGCAACATAATATACCATTCTTCAAGATGTGACACCATATAAACTGTAAACGAGGGGGCTGAGTTTGTTTAAGAATGGTGAAATCTAATAAAGTTTTGTTAGAATCTTCCTGCCTACCAGAAAGTATCAGCTTTGTCATCAGGCTGATGCATGTGTATGGCTGTTTCTAGGCTCTGATATATCAGAACAGCCATTAGCCATTTTAGAACTCTCGTCATGCCACAAGATGGTGCTCTCAACAAACTTTTTGTAAGTTGTGCAATGGGCCTGCCTTCATTTTATAGAAACTGCCCTTAGAAAGGTGCTGAGAAGCCATCCTTTCCTCAGTTCTTTCCTGCCATTTGATAGAGCAGCTAGTGATGGCACATTTCTGTGCTTAGATTTTCTTGTATTGCTAACATGTTTTCAAACAGTTCATAAAATATAAATAAATTGATCATTACATCAAACATTGATGGTTTTTAGTGTTTAATGAATATTTTCGTAGTACTTGTTTATAATGTTTCAGCATATTTTGGCCAGCTTTCAGGGTGGCTGAATTGTTTCAGAAAGAGTGCTAATAGAATATGGTGCCCTTGGAATGATATTGATTCTGTTTGTAATGCCGCTAGAGAAACACCTCACTAAAGACTATGATGTATGCACATAATCTGATATGATGGTTTTAACTGAGGGCAAAATCATTTCTAAAAGATCTACATATTTATGTGTACCTTTTTGGGGTATTTCCATGTCAGTTCTCATGAAGAAGCAGCCTCGTCTTGTTTGACAGAAAAGCATAATTTCTTGTGATGATTTTACATCATCAGACTGCTGTCAGAGAAAACTGAAGAAGGCTCTGTGACCCCCCCCCCAGGCCAGGAATCAAGGAGCCTGAATTCTCACCACTGACACTGGAGTGGGATGTTCACGTGGAAGAAAGATAGATACACACAGTATTTTCAGATGCAGCTGTGTACATCAAGCACAATTTCCCTAAAGAGCACACAGGGAACACACTCAGTCTGGGGTCTGGGTTTCCCTCTCTCTCTCTCTCTCTCTCTCTCTATCTTTCTCTCTCTATCTTTCTCTGTCTCTCTCTCTCCAGGCCACCAATACGGCTCCCTACTGGCACACCTGTAGAGTTGAGTCCTCAGCTGAGTGACCAAGCCAAGTCCCCCAATACCCTCTCTGTGAAACCAGTGCTCTGTGTTCCTGCTCCAAGTAGCTGACACACACCGCCTTTGAGAGTTGATTTGCGTGTGCACACACACACACACACACACACACACACACACACACACACACACACACACACACACACACAAACACACACACACCTGGAAAAGGCTGGCACAGATTTACTCACTCTGATACCCTTTTCCCAGACTGTAAGGTAGTTACTGCCACCAGACACTCCAAAGCCAGCTACTCTAAGGCTCTTACAAGGGTATCAAATTATACTGAGTGAAATTAATATTAACACAAATGGTAGTATTTTACCAATGCAAGGCTGTCAGGAATGGCCACAATGTCACCAAATAAATATAAGTACTCTCAAATGTTAAAACATTCTCTAAAAAAACAGTCACAATGAAAGGTTTAAATATATTTAATAATAATTAATAAAATAACATGAAAATGCTAAATATGTATTTACAATAAACACCAGAGTTTCAGTCACATGAAATATTAAAATAATACAGATGAATAGATTTGCACATATATAGAAAAACAGTACTTAACTAATCTCACTATATTTTTCTGACTGATCTAAATAATTACTATTCCCTGGTTACTTACTGAAGCAAGGCAAGATGAAGTAGGTGAGAGATACTTCTTTGACAAGTTACAAAAAACAGACTACTCTGAGATTTCTGTCTCATCTGGTATTAAGACATCGTTTTAGTCTTGGATTACAGAATGACATCACATTCATCAGGTCACCTGACTTTGGTTCCCATTCTAACCCCCTTTACTAGAAACTGAACCAGAATCTTGCACATATGTCCCATAATACACGCACATAGAGCTTTGCTGAGACCTGTTGCAGCTTCTGGAAGTCATAAAACAATTTCAAGCTTCCACCCTTCCAGAGCAGCAATTAGATCATCCCAAGGACAATACAGGAGACTTCCTAGTACAGACCTTTTGTCTCTGGCTGTATTGAGACCTGTGAGATACAGTCTTTATGGCCTAAATTAAGTAATTTAATTTCAGGATATTTTTCTAAAAGTTAGCTGGGGCTGAGCTTAACCTCTTTTCTTCCAGTATCCTCTGTTGCAATATTAATTTCAACAGTTGTAATACAGTCTGATATGCAAGTGTATTTCTTTTTTTTCTGTCCAGCAGGACCTACTGTTGATACATTTTTTTAACATAAGCAGCTTTACAAATACATTTTTAACAGAAGCACCTGTACAAATCAGTTTGATATACAAATTACATACAATTCTTTACAAAACACCAGCTACCTATGCTGGCATATGTTACACATTGAAAAAGTTATTAACTCCAAATACCAAAATAAAGTGACAGGAGAAATAAAATATGAGTCAAAGTTGCAAACAAAAACCCCCATCACAGCTGCAGGCAATAACAGTCTCCAGATTTTGAACACAAATCCAGTGTAAAGTCAAATCCAGTAAAAACTTACAGCTGCAGGCAGTAAAAGTCTCCAGATTTTAAGCACAAATTCAGTATAGAGTCAAATCCAGTAAAAAATAATGATCCAAAGGCGAAGTAATATCAGAGATTTAATAAAAAGTGAGCGCGTTCGTGGTATACCTGAATACTTCATCAGACTTTAAAAGTGCATACAGTACAGCAAACTGTTTAAATACTATGGCTGACCAATCACAACTTTAAGCAGCATATTCATTAAGAATTAAAAGTGTATATACACACACAAAAAATACAGTAATAATAAGCATTCTAAAACACAGGATTAAATTAAAATGTTCTTTATGTCTCCTCCTCTCAAGTTCTCATGTATAACTTCCAGAACAAAGAATTTAAAAACATGTTCATTACCCTTTTCCATGACATGTTGTGCAAGAAGTCAGAAAGTGCATTAGCACGACATGTCATGGAAAAGGGTAATGAACATGTTTTTAAATTCTTTGTCCTGGAAGCAAATGAACAAAGATGGATAATGTTCTTTAAAGCAGATAAACTACCTGGTTTAAATAGTAAAGTTTCCTCTCAAACCTTTCTTAAAAGCACGTGCACTTAAACACTGAAAAGAGTTTGAATTTAATCCTGTGTTTTAGAATGTTTATTATTACTGTGTTTTTTTGTGTGTGTATACACTTTTAATTCTTAGTGAATATGCTGCTTAAAGTTGTGATTGGTCAACCGTAGTATTTAAACAGCTTTCTGTATTGTATGCACTTTTTATTAAATCTTTGATATTACTTTGCCTTTGGATCATCATTTTATACTGGATTTGACTGTATACAAAATTTGTGCTTAAAATCTGGAAACTTTTTCTGCCTGCAGCTGTGAGTTTTTACTGGATTTGACTCTACATTGGATTTGTGTTCAAAATCAGGACTTTTATTGCCTACAGCTGTGAGTGACAGGGGTTTTTGTTTGTAACTTTGACTCATATGTTACACATCCATGCCCGTATCTATATCATATCATCGAAAGCTTAGGTTGTCGAATCCTAAAACACCGACACCTAAGTGTCGAAATCTTACAATAGCAAATGGCCACATAATCAAATTCTTTCCTCAGGAAAGAATTTGCGTGGCCGTCCTTAAACAAAATAAACAAACACACCCAAACATTGCCCCCCCCCACCCCCCTAATTAAATATACCAACTTTGAGATCGCTCTACAATGGGGAAAGGGCAAATCCCAGATAACATCCATGCAAATTCTTTCCCGAGGAAAGAATTTGATTATCTGGCCATTCGCTATTGTCAACTTTCTACGCTTAGATGTTGATGCTTAAGCATTTGACAACCTAAGCTGCCAATAATACAATATAGACTCCACTGCCTACTTCTCCTGGCATAGCTGGCAATACCTCATATTGTCACAGGTTCATTAATCCCAGAGCCATAATAAGTTCTCCCTTTTGTTGTGTTGAGGTCGATTGGTTACCTGCCACTGAAAGAGTTGGCAAGCACCTCCATTGAGAAAGCCAAAAATTGACCTGATAGCTTTCACATGAATGCTTGGGCAGCATGTTTTCTCTCATCTAGAACAAACAGTTGACAGCATTCAACATTTATGGATAGAGGAGTATTTACAGATGTATAACATACATCCTACATTGATCAGTTACACTGCAGTGGCCATGCAATGGTGGAAGACCACTTTGCATTTAAACCATGACAAAGGGCAAATTATTATTCCAGGGATAAAAATTCAAAGGGGGATATTCAAAGGTGATTCACCTCTATTGCTTTGTCTTGCCCTTAAGCCATTAAACTCCTTATTTAACAGATTAGGTCTTGGTTATAGTTTGACTCCCAGAAAACAAAACTTGCTTAAAAATTGTCATCTACTTTTTGTGAAAGACTTAAAGTTGTATAGTTCATCAGATGAGCAGTTGAAAGGTCAACTGCATGTTGTTAAAATTTTCTCAGGTGATATAATCATGACATTTGGTCTTGATAAATGTGCAAAAGCAACGTTTAATGTAGGAAAGCTGTAGCACCAAGAAAATATCAGTCTAGGTCAGGAAAGTAATATAAAGGGACTTGAGCAGGAGGGAGTGTAGAAATACTTGGGAATTGATGAAGGATTGGCAATAAAATGTGAACAAATGCAAATAAAACTCAGTAAGGAATACTTCAGAAGACTAAAACTAAGACTGAAAACATCCCTGACATCTAGGAATAAAGCCCAAACTCAAAATTAATTTGCTCTCCCTGTTTTAATGTACAGTTTTGGTGTGCTTGACTGGCCTCAAAAGGTATTGGATCAGTTGGACAGAACAACAAGAAAAATGCTTCATGCTCATCAAATGATATATAAAAATCAGTGTACACCAAGATTATATATCCTTTTCTTTGATGGAGGTATGGACCTTCTCGAAATTAATTACATGTATAGATCTGCAGTCATGGGACTACATACATATCTGTTGACCTCATCAGATCCAAGCATAGTGAAAGTTTTAAAACATGAGGAAAGGAAGTCAAAGATGACCTCTCTGTTTAGTTTAACAGAAGCATTCAGGTGGCAACAGGTATGGAAATCAAAACAGAAGTAGACAAAAGTCAGACAGCAACTCAATGTGCTAAAAACAAAAGAAAGACTATAAGGAAAAGGATCACATGAGAAGGAAAAGTATGAAGAAAGGCCATAAATATGCTGACAAGTATAGAGATCTCTTGGAACAACTGCATGTTAATCAGGATTTGATGCAGGAATGGTTAAGGAGAGGTGACTTGAAACCAAAGGATGGAAAGTTGATAATGGCAGCCCAGGCAGTAGACTATGTACACATTGATTTACAAAGGGCCTGTATACTGAAAGGCACAATAATGTGGCAAGATTGTTGCACTGGGAATTGTGCAAACACTGCAATATAGAAGTAGCTGAGAAGCATTGCAAACATGAACCACGAAACATTATACAGAATGATGAAGTGTACGTCACATGGGATCACCGATTACCAACAATTCAACACATAGATGCGAGACAACCATATATAGTAGTGCATGAAAAAAGACAAAAGTAGTGTTGATCATTGAAATTGTTACACCTAGCGATTACAGTGTCTCACGTACATAGAGACACAAAGTCATAAAATATCAGGATTTGCAGGTAGAAATGAGAGCAATGTAGAAGAAAGATACACAGACAGTTCCAATAGTAGCAGGAACAATGGATCTCATAAAAAAAAAATCTACAGTTGTATTTACATATGCTACCAATACATGTAACTCTACATGAATTGTGAGATGAGTTATCTCTAGCCACATTGCAGTTGCTGCAAAAAGTAATTTTGGCTAATATCAAAGATTGAAACAATACTAATTTCAAGTACTTTAATCATACCCTGACTTAGGAATGGGGTCCATTTCCATCATTGTATTAAAAATCCAAAAGATATGGAGAAATTAAACCAAGGAACAATCCAAATTGAGAAATGATGAAATCAACAAGAAAAAGAGAGTAGTATTGTTGGAAATGAATTTATCTTGAAGTCTTCGTGAGTACTTTCTTACGGTAAAGCCTATTTTCACAAAATCTCACCAAGATGATACTGATATATAGATGGTATCAATATATAGCATATATCATGGAGAGAAATAAGTTAAAAAATAAAAAAGGACAACTGGGTGCATTAGTCCCAGGGTAAAAAATGTACACTGGTACCAAAACTGGAAAAAATGGCAATATAGAATCCTAAGACATGGAAACATTCTTACCATGGGGTTAGGCCAGGCTCAGGAGGAGGATGGTCCTCCTATTGTAGAAGGAGGTAGCAGTCCACAAAAACTTGCAGGGCAACAAAGAGCCATAAAGGTGAGAGAGTGGACTATTGATGATAAGGAAGATATTATGTACTGATACTATTATACAAGAAGCTCAGAATTTTAAGATAGAAGGTATTCAGAAAGATTAAAAGAGAAATTAGAAGAAAGAAAAATACACAAGAAAAACTGTCAAAAGCTTCAAATGCTGATTTGCATTCACTAATTCAAAAGTTCCATGAAAAACATTGCATAGTTAAAGAAACTTTGGGCCACCTGGAAAAAGAAGTGATAGAGGATACGCGAAAATATAAAGAACAAAACCCAGAGATTTTTGAAAGGTATAAAAAGAAACATGGACATGGGAAAGAAAAGGAGATTTGATATTGTGCAATATTTATGCAAAGGAGAAAGCCAAACTAATCAATACAAAAAAAGCAGCTTCAAAGGTGGGGGGGTCCCTGTTGGTCTAGTGGTTAGGCTTTGGTGCTCTCACCACCATGGCCCAGGTTCGATTCCCGGTCAGGGAACTTCAATGGATTTTTGCCTAGTACCTACCTATGAACCTATAAAAATCTTGATGATTGGATGAGAAATAGGAAATTCACCCTGGGGTTCACTTCTGTGGCTCTGCTTGACAGGGGCACAGGAAAATAATTTTCTTGGGTGGTGAAAGCCAGGTTACCTTTTTGGCTAGGCTTATATAGGCCTTAGGGCCAATAGCCTAGTACCTACCTATGAACCTATTTGAGTAGAAATACAGGCAAAGGCACCCAGATATGGGTAATTTCACAATACAAAAAATAATAAAACAAAGATGGAATGTAGAACAGAGGATTAGTAAGGTAGGAGTTAAGTAAATAGAAACTGAAGTTATGGGATATCTGCAAAATGAAGGATTTAGTACAGAAAATCCAACACAGGTAATGTCACAACATGATGGAACAAAGCATTCCCAAATTAAGGAGAAACAGGTGAAGTAGGAGACATCTGTTACAGAAATATGGACATGGGAAAGAAAAAAAGATCTGTTGTGGTGCAATATTTATGGTGAAGTATTTTTGCAAAAGATAATGAAAGAAAGTAGAAAAGAGGATTAGTAATGGGAAAGTTAAAGAAATAGAAACTGAAGTTATGGATTACTTGCAAAGTGCAGGATTTAATGAAGAAAATCCAGCACAAGTAATGTCACAATATGATGGCTCAGTGAGCCCCTAAACTAAGGAGAAACAGGTGGAACAGGAAAAATCTAATGACTTGTCACATGATAATGCTCTGGAGCCTTCAGTGGGAAAGCGGTACAAAAGTTCAGTTGGAGCTGCACATCAAGGGAAGGAGTAAGAAAGAGTGGCAACTATGATGCTGGCAATGTTGTAGAGTGATGGACCAATGAGTTCCAATATGAAGGAGCAGCAGGTGATGCAGGATGCATCTGAAGAGAATATATCACAGGAAGGTGTTTTGAAACTTTCTGTAAAATGCTTGCAGGAAATAGAGAGCAAAGAATATTTTGTCAGTGTCGAAGAAAGTAATATAAGGGAAGAGTTGCTTGATTTATTATTTATTACTTACTGATTGATACCTTAGGCTGAGACTGAAATGGGTCCAGTGGGATCAGTGCTGTACCTCAGTTAACAAATTCAAAGTAAAATAAATAAATAAAATAAAAATAAAATTTAATAGAGTTGGATAGACATATTAAGATCGATGAAAGAAATAGATAAGACCCAAAATGTTAGAAGTCTGATAAAACAGATGAACACAGTAATCAAGACTATTAACAGAAATGTAAGTGATATAACAGAAGTAAATAGGATATATTACTGGGCAGCTAAATTAATAACAGATACAATCTTGCCACTGAAACATAGAGCAATAAGGGAAAGGAAGAGGAGAAGTAAATACCATCATGAAAGCATCAAAAAGAGAAAACTGTAAAGCAATTAATTGTCAGTGTTAGAAGAATATAGAAGATGGAGCAGATCAACAAAACTACTTACAAAGATAGACATGGTAAAAGCAATGCACAATATTAGAACAAACTGGGAGCTGGTATACCTTATTGCAAATGATGAACTAAAGATATCACCACAGGCAGAAAAACTTAAAAGATATGCAGATAAATATAAAGTAAAAGTACAAAATAAGCAACTTATTGATGACCCAAAATGTTTTATACAGAAAGCAAAAGGAATAGAAACACCACCAAAAAGAAGAAATAGACAAATTTTGGAGAAATATTTATGAAGACCCTGAGGAGCAAAACAAATATGCTGAATGAGTAGAAACATTAAAAGAAACAGTAAGGGGTTCAAATGTACAGGATATGAAATGGGATGAAGTAATGGCCAGAGAAAATGAAACAAATTAAGAAAAGCTCCTAAATGGAAACCCCAGGCCCACATGCAATACAAAACTTCTGGCTAAAAGTCTTAACATCTTTTCACAATTTAGTTATAAGTAAGAATTACTTACTTCTGCATCCCAGACAGGTACCAGCCTGGTTAACAACTGGAAAAATGATACTCCTCCTTAAAAATGAACCTGTAAGCCATCCCAAAAACTGCCAATAACTTGCCTTCCAGCAATGCACAAACTGTATAATGGAATTGCTTGACAGAGTCTGTAGTCATTTAGAAGAAAACTCAGTCATGACAATAGTACAAAAAGGTAACATTAGAATGTCATATGGAACAAAGGATTATTTGCTGTCAAATAAAGCCATAATATAGAATTATAATTCGAAGAATAATCTAAGTATGGCATGGATAGATTACATAAAAGAGTGCTTACAGATGTAAAACATACATCCTACATTGATTAATTACATTACAGTAACCATGAAACTGTGGTAAACCACTTTGCACTTAAGCCATGACAGACAAATTGTTATCCTAGGGCTAAAAATTCAAAGGAGGATATTCCAGGGAAATCCTTTGTCACTGCTGTTGTTTTGTCTTGTCCTCAATGCATTAAGCTGTTTGCTTAACAGATTAAGTCATGGTTACAGTTTGGCTCCCAGAAAACAACTTTGCTTACAAACTTCTTATCTACTTTTTGTGGATGACTTAAAATGATATGCCACAAAATAAAAGCCGGTACAGTGGTAACTGGAAAAACAAAGTGCTGATAAAAACAACAAATCCAACACCAAAAAAAACAAATTTATTACACACACAAAGCTTTCGGGTAAACAACCCTTCTTCAGTGCTAATCAGGTTCATTTACCTGAAAGCTGTGCGTGTGTAATTTGTTTTCTTGGGGTTGGCTTTGTTGTTTTTAAAATGGTATACCTCATCAGATGAGGAGTTGAAACACAGCTACAAGTAAAGATATAAGAATTTCATTTGGTCTTGATAAATGTTCAAAAGCAATATTTAAAACAGGAAAGCTGCAGCATCAAGAAAATATTAATTTGAGACAGGAATGTGATATAAAAGAAGTTTTACACTTACCAAATGATTTATAAAATCAGTGTATACCGAGATTATATATTCCTCATTCTGAATGAGTTATTGGCCTCCTTGAGATTGATTACATGTATAGATCTACAGTAGTGGAACTGCATGTATATCTCATCTGATCCAAACATGGGACTATATCACATGGTCGAAAGCTAATAATAGTGAATGACCACAACTTCGAAAACACCGGAACTCGAAGTTGCAATTGTAGGGGGCAGCACCCCCCACTAAATATATATATACTAACTCCAAAATTGCACTACATTGAGGAAAGGGCAAATACTCCTATCTACACTGTAGTGCGACCCCACAATAACAACTTCGCATTCAGATGTTTTCGAAGTTGTAGTCTTTCGCTATTATTAACTTTCGACCATGTGATATAGGCCCTCAAAACATAGTAAAAGTTTTAAAACATGAGGAAAAGAAGACAATGATGGCATCCTTTCTTAGTTTAGCAGAAGTATTTCAGTGTGAAGTAGGAATGGAAATCAAACTAAAAGAAGACAAAAATCTGAATGTGCCAAAAAACAAACAAACAAAAGAAATGATGCAAGGAAAAGGATCAGATGAGAAGGAAAGAAAACTGGAAAATCTATAAATACAATAACAAGTACAGAAATCTCCTGGAGCAACCTCATGTTGACCAAGATTTGACACAGGAATGGTTAAGGAGAGGTGAACTGAAACCAAAAGATGAAAGGCTAATAATGGCAACCCAGGATAGTGGACTACATGTTGGTTTACAAAGTCAATGAACATGTGGGAGAAACAGGCAATTGCAATTTCTGCACAAAAAGAACTGGACACTTTTGCACATTTTCTCACTGGGTGTGATACACTTATGGCAGAGGGCCTGTATACTGAAAGGCACATTAATGTGGCAAGACTGTTGCACTGGGGATTGTGAAAACACTGCAGTGTAGAAGTAGCAGAGAATCATTGGAAACATGAACCACAAAGCATTATAGAGAATAATGAAGTCCATATCACATGGAATCATCCATTACCAACAGTTCAAAAAATAGACTTGAGAAAACCAGATACAGTAATTCATGAAGAAAAGAAAAAAGTAGTGTTGGTCGCTGAAATTGCTACACACAGTGATTACATTGCCTTACGTACAGAGAAACACAAAGTCATAAAATACCAAGATTGGCAGGAAGAAACTAGAGCAATGTGGAAGAAAGATACCCTTAGAGTTCCAATAGTAGTTAGAGCAACAGGCATAATACAAAAGAATTTACAGTTGTACTTAAACATTTATCTCCATATAAATTACAGAAGTTGTCAATGCTAGGTACATTGTGGGTACTGAGAAGAGCTTTGGCTAACATCAATGATTGAAACAGTACTAATTTCATGAACTTTAATTGTACTCTGATGTAGGAATGGGGTTTATTCCTGTATTGGTATTAGAAACCCAAAAGACTTGGAGAAATTAAACCAGGAATAGTCCCTTAAACCAGCTGGTATCCTTCCCCATTCTGTGAGTGTTTCACCTTTCACTAATGGCCCTCAGTCACTATGGTGGTGTCTGAGTATAGGAATGTTTTAGTTTCTTCCCTAGAAATGAAGGAGAACCCATAATCCCTAGAGTTGTGTTTTGCTGCATCCTGTATATGGCCTTTTGAAAACAGAGATAATCCAGAGGGCTCAAGTGAAGTCTGGTATCCCACCTGTGACGCAGAGGGTGGCAAGATTAACAAAAAACAGAGTACAAATGATTAGTCCAGATAAAATCACTGTAACTGGTAGATCTAGAAGACTTTTTCTTTGATACTCTCCCTCAGGGAGGAATAAAAAGCCTTGTTAAAGTTTCAAGTAGTTTATTTAGTTAAGTAGGTAGATAGATGAGTATTCCTATATACCATGCCTCAGCTTTCCATTCATTACCTTCCTTTGATTAATTGGGAAAGCAATGAACAGAAAGCTTGCAAATATGAAATAATATAGCAGAGAGTAAAAGTACAGGAGAGAGTTGTGATAATATGAGGTAGATATTTTTTTGTTTTTATCCTGACAGGAAATCAGATATACACTGAGAATTGCTGTCACTAAATAAGAAGCAGCTGAGAGATGGCTGTGGATGAAAACAACTTGCCATTTGCTCAGTCTAAGGTTTGACCGCACATTTGTGTGAAATAAGTTAGAATATTTACTTTCTGGCTACTCTTTGTGAAACAAAGCTGAAATTGTCCCTGACTGAGCAGACTGCCTCTTACTTTGACTTATGTTTTTGGTCTGTGTCTCATAAAATCTGTGTTTTTCTGACAAATCATTAAGGACTGCAGTGAAGGCCCAGGTTGGCTCTGAATGAAAGCAACTTTACTGTATTGTGGTTTGCTTTTTTGAAGCCTGGCTTTATATCACTAGTGCACATTTGTTTGAAATACATCGGATTGTTTATTTTCTAGTGTCTGTTCATGCAAAACAAAGTTAAAACTGCCCCTGATTTCTCAGAATGTTCCTGATTTTAATTCCTATTTTTGGTTTGTCCTTGCCTCATAAAAACCTGTGGTTGTCTGGCAAATCATTGAGGATTGTAAGACACAAAATTGGGGTGGAAGTGTGGTTGGCTGATGACAAAAACAACTTACCCTTCTGTAGTTTGCTCATTTTAAAGCCTGGCTTTACAAAACTATCTTGCAGTTGTATGAAATATATTGGAATATTTATTCTCTGGTGACTGAAAGAAAGTTAAAACTGTCTCTGATTTCACACAATGTCCTTGACATTGCCTCATATGTTTATTCTGTACCTCATAAAATGTGTGTTTTTTTGGGGAAATCGTTAAGGATTGCAGACACTAAGTAATAACAGACATTTAAATTTTCAGAGTTCAGTCCTTCAGAAAAGGCATGCCAATGCAGAACTTTTATTTTAGCAACTTTATAAGTATGTACCTAATTTTCGTCATTTGTTCCTCATTATTTTTGGCTTTGTCCCTGATTCTTGCATTGTGAGGTATTATTTTTTATCACAATCAGATGAGGTGTACTTGACAAAGTGGTTATTGACTGTTTCTGGAGGAAAGATTTAGTCCCTGGTCTTTTACTCAGTTAACCAGCTTTGCATGGCTAAAGTTAATTTGTGTGAAATAAGTTGGAATACTTGCAAGTACTGTTTATGTGAAACAAAGTTGAGAATCCATATCTCTTAATTGTTCATAATTTCACAGAATGCTAGTGATTTTCCATCATATTTTTGGTCTGATCTTTCTAAAATATGTGGTTTCTGGCAATTTACTGATGATTGCAGTCAATAAATAGTGACAGACATTTCAGTTTCAGACTTCACATCCTTCAGAAAATACATGCCAGTACAGAAACTCTTATTCTTGTAACGTTCTACATATGTAAGGGAATTCTGTCCTGAAATCTGCAGATTTGTCCCTAATTATTTGTTGGCTTTGTCCCTGATTCTTGTATTAAGAGGTTGAGAGGTATTATTTTTTCCACAAGTATATCAAGTGACGCTGCTTCCAGTAACAATAAAGGCTGTCCTCCGTAATAGTTTTTACAACTATATGTAGTATTCAATCCACCAGCCAAAATGGATTGCAATGAACTCACAATTAATTTAGTTATTTAACATAAAATAGTGAAAAAAAGACGGATTTAGCACTTTCATCTCCA
Organism: Protopterus annectens; assembly: GCF_019279795.1. Classification (NCBI taxonomy): domain Eukaryota; kingdom Metazoa; phylum Chordata; order Ceratodontiformes; family Protopteridae; genus Protopterus; species Protopterus annectens. Next base: position 94,796,292 of record NC_056739.1, on the reverse strand, counting down.
CCACGGAGACTTCATCACAATCATCTGTTTCATGTTAGAACACTTTATATATCAATCCATTCATTCTAATTGGCTGGCCAATCAATGCTGAAGTTTGAAAACTAACCAAACTTTTAACCCTTCATATCCAATATAAAACATTTGGTTCATATTGAACCAATTCTTTAAATAATTTATAAATACATACATTTACAAATATAAAATGTTGGGTACAAGTTATACAAAAGAAATAAATAATTATTGTTGTAAAAATTAGATTGTTAAAAAACTTTTAAAACAGTATTACATCAGGAAAATTTAGGGAATATATATATATATATATATATATATATATATATATATATATATATATATATATATATATATCCCTAATTGTCAAAGGGACAGTGTACATGGGACCACCAATCATGGTACCTAATAAACATTTTAAACCATACAGTACATTGTGACTAAAAAAGTCATTTCAGATTAAAGTGCTTTAATTTGTGCATATAAAATCCTATACTCTAGTACTTTTAACTACAAATAGGAAAATGTTACTGATCTATGTACATAACCTAAATAAACCACAACATGTTTTTTGTTCCACATATGGAGTAGACAAGTAATGAAATATAAAATTTCACCACAGTCTCCAATTCCCGCCTTTTAGATAATAGCCTTCCTAGGGGAGCTATCCGCAGCTTATACTGCAGCCTACAAATGTAGACTTGCTCTTCTTTCTTCATTAATCGCCTTCTAAGACCATACAATAACCTCCGAAGCCTGCTGGTTTACTTTTTAACCTAATAGGAACACCTTTGAATGCCACCCAAAAGCCTAATGTTATTCTATCCCTTTACATTTGAACGCCATTCCCACAAGGTGTCGTTCTTAACTACTCCAGAGCCAGCTTTTGATACTTTTTCTAAGAATGCCCCCTCAGGCGCTCTGAGTAATACTTTCTCAGCTAATGCTCCCATTAATCACACCTTTTGTTACATTGTAGCATAGAATTGCTACCGACTGTGTTTCTCCCACAGTTGCTGACATTTTCTCCTTTATAGGCATTCTATAGAGCCTTACCTATCTGTTTTAACCAACAGCAAGTCTCTATTTTTACTTATTTAAACATAACTCAATGTTTTGGTCTCCTCATTTAGTTAATAGTTATATAGTCTAGCCTCTTATTGAACAGGGCATTTTTATAGAGCCCTACCTTTCTGTTTTAACCAACAGCAGTCTAGCCACTTATTGAACAGCTGAATGTACATAATGCCTAGTCATTTTTTGCCATAAACCTGATAGGTTGTCTGGGATTTTTTAATCTATTTAACTGCCTAAACTAATGTTTGTTCAAGTTTCTCAGTCTATGGTATTCCTTGCTTTGACGGTATCTATATACTTCATACATAAAGTGCCTTGCCATCCGCTTGTATATTTATAGAGGTATGCTACTTTCATAACTTTGTTTCAAATGTATCTGTTTGCCTGAAATTGATACTGTGTTACTATTCCCGTATTTTATCTGCTGCATTGCATAACTGCATTTGACTCTAAATTGTACTGGATGATAGTAATAAACATAAGGTTTGCTCTGCTGCATTTCTCTCCCTGCCTTCTCTTGCATTCTCCCTCAATAAATGTTTTTTTCTATTTTCACCTTCAATTTTCAATAACTGTTTTCTCTATCTTTACCTTCAAATTTTAACTCTCCCTCAAACTTACCCTTCTTCTAGATCTATCCTCATTGTCTTCAATTTTTTCCTCCATACTCTACACTAACTCTTACTATCTACATTCCTCCTCTTCCTCTTCTCTCCCTACTACTTACATTTGCTTCCTCTCTCCCCCAAATACTTATTTTTGTTTATTTTCCCCTCTCTGTTTACAGTACTCCACCCCTGAAGGTCCTGCTCTACCTCCCGAACATACAGACTACCTCCTGCAAAAGCTCAGTCAGCTCAACTGGACTTATTCTGCTTACTAAACTGGGCTCTCCTTGAAAAAGAGCATCAGAGTGGAATCCCTAAAATATCTTTCAGTAAATGTATGTGGCCTTATACCTAACTCAAATATCTAAGCTTTCATATTAGTTAGCCAGTCCCTCAGTGAGTGTGACACAGCAGCCTACTGCAGACCGCAAAAACTCCCCTCTCAGTGGTACTTACTGACCTCCGGCTCCCTATCCCTTTTCTGTACCCCTCTGAAGACTTACCCTTTAGCCCCTTTTATTTTCCCTCTACCTTTGAGCCTTGTCCATTTGCTCTATCTTACTCCCTATCATTCTCTGCCTGCCATTTCTCCTTTCTCCACTAGGTGGCAGAACCATTCCACCTTTTGCCTGCTTCTACTCCATTCTAATCTTTTATTCCAACTTCACCTCTAAATACTTTGAAAGCCAAACCTCCCCTTACTTTACTCCACTTCCCCACCTTTATATTTTCTCTTTCCCCCTCGAGTTGCTCAAACCCTACTTACTTCCACCCAGTGTTTCTGTACTTCTTCCTACTTACCTCAGCTCCAACCTGCAGTGGCTGATACTTTTTCAGCTGGACTCTTCTGCCCTGTTGCTCTATCCTGCTCCGTTCGCCCTGTGGGCTTACTCCGCTCCCCTACCCTGCCCCCAATTTCCACCCGCCCCCAGTGGTCCTACATTTATTTACCATCCCATACTCCCTCCCACTTACATCACCCAATCCCCTCACTAGATTACTCCATCCATTTCCCTAAAACTACCTCCCCCTCCTCCAACCTTATCTTATCAAGCAACTCTCCTTCCCACCCACCTGCCTTACCTAACTCTATCTAACCTACTTATTCTTTTCACCTCTAATCAAACATTCATTCTATGATGCCTTCTATTCCTATTACAATCCTTGCCCCTTTGCTACTCCTACTCCTCATTCTTCTTCCTCTGTACTATTCCACCTCTTATACCAACATTCACCTAAGCCCTCCACATCCACCTCCACCACCCTACCCTACAAATCATTTCCACAATATCTCTGCCTCTTTAACTCCATTTCACCCCTCCTTTCTATTAACATTAAAACTCTTCCAAATCCCAACTAAATATAACAAACCTAAACCCACCCCCTACCATCCTTTCCCTAACAAACTAAAGCCTAACAAATGTATTCACCTTCTCTCTTTCCTCTGCTTAGCAGGCGAAATTCATCCCAACCCTGGACCAAATATTTCTCAAACAAATAAACATAACTTCAACAACAAACCAAATTGTAAAGACCTCAAATTCCTCACCATCAATGCCCAAAGCTTAACTAATAAAATCACCCTCTGTCATGCCTGGCTAAACCATAATTCACCTGATATTGTAGCCATCTCTGAAACTTGGTTAAAACCACACATAACCGACACTGAATTCCTTCCCCCCGGATTTCAATCCCTCCGATCTGACCGCATAAATAAAAGAGGTGGTGGTGTAGCACTAATCTATGCCAATCACTTATCCATCACTCCCTTCCCAAATTCTATCCCTTCCTTTCATAATGCCGAACTAGTAACTGGCATTCTAAAATTAAAAGACCATAAAAGTATCTGCATCATCTCCCTTACATTCCTCCTGGTAACAACACCAATACCTTGGAAGACATCCTCTCTTGGTCCTCCTCAAATATTAAACATGAAACTTACATTTGTGAGTTTAAGCCCTTTAGTCTAAAAACTTTTATATATATAGCTGGTGTGTGTCTGTGTGTTTTTCGGCACCATGTCCTTCACCTGCAGGACTGTCTGTTCCCTAGCTCTCCCTATTGACATCTGTGCCACTTCTCTCTGCTTTTGGAGATCCTCCTAGGAAGAGGACTTGTGATACTGACTTTGATGAGTCAGAGGGATCTGTAGAGCCAGTCCCTAGGAGGCTCTCAAAATTTATCCATCCTCCTAATAAGGACTCTAGGACCATGGATAGGTACGTGGCGGATGTTTTTGTCAGCACTGCTTTTTCGTTAAGCTGAATTGAATTACCTATGTCACTTCCACTCACCAAACTCCAATCCTGAAGGAGAAGGGAGAAAGTAAGTCAGGATCCTACAGCTGCAGGGGCTCAAGCTTTGATGGGTCAGCTTTGTTTGGCCCTCAGGTGAACCTTCTAGGCCTTATCCCAAAGGACAGGCCTCTCTGACAAGCCCTTTCAGCATCCTTGGAGGCAGTCGGGAAGATTATCACTGTACCCAGAAGCCTGGCATTCCTCACCGAGACAGATGGGGGTACAGTCATCATATGAGACTGGAGACCAATATTGATCTCAGCAGACTCAACAAAGTCTGTCAAGAGACAAGATTCGAATGGGTCACTACAGTCAATTTCTGCCTCTTCTTAGAACAGACAACTGATGTGCTCAATAGATCTTCAGGATAGTCATTTCCAGTTCAGAGCCCTGCCCTTGGTCTCACTCACAGCCCCCAGAGTTCACCAAAACAATGCATGTAGTAGCTACCCTTACAGAACAAAGAGTTTCACATTCAGACTCATGTCAGGATCATTCATCCAGCAAAGAAAATAAAGGCCAGAATGGTTCCACCAGATTCTGGTGACACAAACATAAAAACATCTCTTGCTTGGGATCATCACATCGCCTCAGGTTCACCAAGGCAGGTGCGCCACTGTCACCACGGATGCCTCCCCCTGGGTGGGGGGGGGGTCAGGGCAGGATGGTTCATTACCATCTGCACATAAATGTCCTGGAGATGAGAGTCCACACAGACAACATGTCTGTAGTTTGGTATATCAAAAAACAGGGTGGAACCAAGTCTCCTCTCATCGGTTTCTGGTAGCAAAACCAACATTATAGCGGACAGATTGAGCAGAGCTATCCTCATGCCTGCAATCTATAGCGGAAGAGATTTTTCTGGAATGTTTTGCTACTCCCCAAAACAGCAAATGTCCAGACTTCTTCAGCCTCTTCCTTCTATCAGGCCATCCCCCAGAGACGCCTGACCCAGGATTGGCCCCCAGGACTTCTTTATGCCTTCCTCCATTTCCTCTGATCCCTCAGGTGATCCTTGAGAGCCAAATTGATTCTCATTGCCCCTTACTGGCCTCGACAAGTTTGGTTCTCCATCATCACCATCTGGACCCAGTGCCAGATCTACTGATTCATCTCAACCTCACAGCATGGTTGCTCCACTTCCTTCCTTAGCCAGGCTTCCTTTGATCTCTAACCCAGTTAGAGACATCATTCTACCAGGAGGATTTACACGCTAAGGCCCAAAATTTGATCTTTTTTGCCCTGTTCAGGCAGTTCTGGACTTCTAGAGAGATTGGACTTCTTAGCAGATTTTCATGCAGGCTCCTCTTCTTCCACAGTCAGAGTTCAATTGGCTGCTATTTCTAATTTTCATGTCGGGGATAGCAGATCATAATATTATGTCCCATAGGCTCTGCAGGGCCTTCTTGAAAGGAATTTTCCTACTAAAGCCTCCAATCAGGAATCCTCCTCCTCAGTGGGATCTAAATTTAGTGCTGACATCCTTGATTCTATCTTTCTTGGAAAACTTTATTCCTAGTGGCTATTACATCTGCCAGGAGGGTGTCTGAACTTCATGCTCAAGACAGAGTATCTTTGAGAACTAATCCATCCTTTTTACCTAAAGAACAATCTGAATCAATCCATTGATCTCCTGTATTTTTCCTAACTATTCAGATAGAGCTGAACAAAAGCTACATTATCTTGAACTTAGATATTATTTGGACAGAACAAAAAATTTAGAAAATCTGATCAACTTTTTGTTTAAAAGGCCTTCCTGTTTCTAAAGTGACTTTGTCCAGATGGCTTTCTTGGTCATCACTGAAATTTATACTCTCAGGGAAAACAGCTGTGCTCAAAACCTAAAGCACATTCAACTAGGTTTTTTAGCTTCTACTACAGCTTTTCAAGCTAGACTTCAGACACTATTTGTGCAGCCTTTTGTTTCCCATTACAAATTGGACTTGGCCTCCAGGACAGAGCCAGTTTTGGCTCTACAGTCTCAAAGAGTTTGTTCCATTATTGAGCCACCCAGGATAGAGGTGCTAGGGCCGGTCCCATCATTGACAACTTAACATTCCTCCTTCCCCTGGCCTGACAGACCTTGTATAAGAAACTATTATGCTAAAGACCATTCAGACCTGGTCCTTTTCCATCTGTAAGTTTCTTCTTCCTTTGGGAAGTATGGCAACAAACGAGATCTGGGTACTTACTGCCTTGCATCATGGGATATTATGGTAGGTACATAACTTCTTATTATGGCAGATGTAAATATTAACTGGCAAAAAATCAGTGACCATAATCCCACCATATCAATCAATCTTTTCAATTTCACGCAACTTATTAACTCTACCACTAGGCCCAACAAAACTAACCTCACAGGCTCCATCCTAGACTGGATCCTGGTGTCTCATCCTAACAGAACCACAACATCTGGTGTCATTCCAGACCCTCTAGGAGACCACCTCCCTGCCTTCACCCATAGAACAACATCCTCTTCCTCCTTCTCTCACAAACTCTTATACACTCGTAATTTAACTAACTTTAACCCCTCCACCTTCTCTGACTCCCTCAAAATCACTAACTGGAACCCACTAAAAACCCTACCCCTAGACGAAGCTGTTGATTTCTTCAACTCCAAATTCCTTACTGTCCTAAACTCCCTAGCTCCAATACAAACTAAAAGAGTCAAAGCCAAGACAGCCCCTTGGCTTACCAAAGAAACCAAGAAAATTATGCAACAAAGAGATAAATCTTGGAAAAGTTATCTCCATCATAAACAACCTGAATCCTTACTTAAATACAAACAGTTACGAAACCTAGCCAAAAAAAAGTGTCATAATAGATAAAAAGTCTTACTACAACCATTTACAAATAAATCATGCAAAAAAACCCAAACAATTCTGGAATTCTATTAACTCTCTTCTTAAGCCTGGTACAACAAACAACCCCTGCCCTGATACTAGCAAATCTGACCAAGAAATTGCCAAACTATTCAACACCTTCTTCACCTCTTCTATTGCTGAGCTAACCAAAACCTTCCCCAACAACATCCCCCCACCCCCCTCTGCCCAGGTTTCTACATCCTCACCTCCCTCTTCCCCTATCTTTGAACTTAAACCTGTATCTACCCACCTTATAAAAAAACTTCTCTCCAAACTCAAACCTTGCACCAATGCCCGTGAGAACATCCCCTCCTCCTTCTTAAAAATTGCCTCCAACAGTATCACTCTCCCTATCAGCATCCTGATAAATAGATCACTTCTTGAGTCCTATGTACCCAAACTATGGCACTCTGCTTTTATTCTTCCACTCCACAAAGGTGGCAAAAACTGTAACTTCTCCAACTTCTGCCCCATAGCCATCCTCTCTCCTATCTCAAAAATTCTTGAAAATGCATCTACCTGCAGCTCATGCCATTCCTAACCAAACACCAGCTGCTCTCTCTTACCCAACACGGTTTCCACCCTGGACATAATACCAACACAGCCCTTCTCTCCTTTTTACACTCAGTCAATTCAGCTCGAGACTCTGGTAACTTAGTTTCATCTGTTCTCTTAGATTTATCCAAAGCTTTTGATACCATCTCCCACTCCCATCTACTAAACCATCTATCTAACCTCAACATCTCCCCAAAAACTCTATCCTGGTTTTCTAGCTACCTTTCAGACAGGTCCCAAGCCGTGAAATGGGGCCAAGCCTCCTCCAGCTTCCTTCCCACCCCCATAGGAGCTCCCCAAGGCTCCATACTTGGCCCTCTGCTATTTAACATCTTTGTTAATGATTTCCACAAAGCTATTCCAAATACCAAAATTGTCCAATACGCAGATGACTCAACTTTGATCTGCTCTGCTTCCAGCTTTAAAGAACTCCAGTCTCTAACTCAAACCGCCTTCGCAACCACTGAAAAATGGATTCACCAAAATCACCTCTCACTTAATGCTAACAAAACTAAGATTCTTCTTTTCACCCACTCAAAATTCACCACCACCGAAAAAAAATTAATTTTAAATTTCTTGCCTTAACAACTCCATCATTAACACCGTTCCCTCCACTAAACTCCTAGGGGTCACAATTGAACACTTAAAATTCAGTACCCATATCCAACTTAACATTACGAAAACCCATATAAAACTTGGCCTACTGTACAGAAATAATCAATTCCTTTCCCCCTCTACTCGACATACCTTGGCCACTACGTATCTCCTCCCATCTCTTCTATATGGTGCCCCTTTGCTTACGAATCTGTCTTTTACCCTAACCTCCAAACTGGAAGTATGCTACAATAAAATCTCCAAATTCGCCACCAAGGCAAATTCCCTCTCTCATCACTGCACCTCCCTACAAACTCTAAATTGGCTTGAACTCCCCAATCAACTAGACTACCTCCAAATTGTCTCAGCCCACAAATGAATCTTTCAACCCACCCTCTGCCCCGCAGTCTCCAATATTCTTCAACCTTACACCCCCCCCCAGACCCCTTAGATCTTCTACCCAAAACCTTCTTTCCGTCCACAAACCCAAGCGCCCAGCTGGTCAGCTTTTACTCTCCTTTTCCCTTGCTAAAAAATGGAATGCCCTTCCCTCTACCCTGAGGACCTGTGACAACCTACACTCCTTCAAAACACAACTCCACTCCTACCTGCATACTCACAGAAAATGTAACTGCATACTTCACTCTATACCTCCCAAGCTCTCCTCTTCCTTCTCTCCTGGCTAACCTTCTTACCTTCCAAATTTCTCTCATAGTCATGCATTGTTAATGTAACTAATAACTACTCCCAACCTTATGCTTATTGCTTATCATCCTCCAGGACACTTTTCTCTAACTTCCGAGTTGCTTAATTGAAGGACTACCTACTTGAATGCATTCCATCTACTGTTTGGAAATTCAACCCTTTGTATGTAAATCAATGTTATCTTTGTATTTTATTTGTACTTCTTACTTGTATGATCATTATGTCTTGTAACATTGTACTATGGAGCTTTTCTCCCCGGGCCTCCACTGAAAATGGGCTCTTTAGCCCAGTGGACCTCCCCGGTCACCAAACTGAAATAAATAAATAAATAAAATAAACATTCTGGGTTCTGTCTCTTAGGGTCATCTGAAAGAAGTTTCAAGGCCGGGCTAATGGCAATGTGGTCATTTAAACCTAGGCCACTACATGCATCTAGCCTAAGTTGCCAATTCATTTCTCGAAATTCTAACTTGGTCTCCCAGTCACCTCCTCTTTCGTTATGTCCAATTTCTTCCAGCACCCAAAATTTAAAGTCAGCTTCCTTACAAGTCAGTGTATGTCTAAAAAGGGCATTATTTTCATTCTTTTTATTTATATCATGTAAATGCTCATATATACATACCCTTAGGTTACGTTCAGTTTTTCCTATATAGTACTGCCAGCAGGTCTTACAGTATGCCAAATATACAACACTTTTGGAATAACAACTATTATATCTTTTTCCTTTTATAGTCATATTTATACTAGGAATATTTAGTACTTTTGTTCCAGCTATAAATGGGCATTGTGCGCATCTCCCACATTTGAAGGTACCATATTTTAAATAAGTTCCACCTGTGTGCGTATTCATTCTCCTTTCCAAGATATTTTTCATGTTTTTATTCCTTCTAAAACTATATCTCAGTGATTTTTGAAATACTCCCACTCAAGTTGGTATCTTACTGAACATCTCCCAAGTATCATCAATACATTTCTTTAACCATCCCATTCCATTGTGATATGTCAATGTTAAATATGGTAGTTGCACTATCTTTTGTTCATTATTAACATTCCCAACTTTTGTTCCAGTGGCTTCCCCACTTGTTAATAAAGGTACATAGGTAGTTCCCCATCTTTTTATAACAAATTACTTAATGGGTTTAATCAACTCATCTGGGTACCCTCTCTCTTTAAACATCCTATGTAGGTTCCCTATTTCTTCCAAAAAATCAACTTTATCAGATGTCATCCTAGCTGTTCTAATCATCTGCCCCTTCACTATGTTCCTTTTAAAATGATGTGGATGGTCACTTTCATAGTGTAAGTATGAATTCGAGTAACATTCTTTTCTATATATACTAGATTTATTAGTATTATTACCATAGTCTTTCCGTAACCTGACATCTAAGTAATGTATTTCGTCTTTACCAATCTCGTGTGTAAATTGTAAAAAATTAGTACTATGATTTATGTAATACACAAATTCTGTAATCATATCCTCTGATCCATCCCATAGGATAAAAATATTGTCTAAAAAACTATAGTAGCCATTAATATATTGGTAGTATAAAGACTTGAATACATATTGTTGCTCCCAATATAACATTATAATATTGGCATAAATAGGGGCACACGCTGAACCCATAGCCACCCCATCCATTTGGTGGTATAGGTTCCCCCTGGGAAAAAAATATAATTGTATTTCAACACTAATTCCATGTTTTCCAATACAAGTTTAAATTCATCAGTAGTCAAAAAAAACATTTCTATTAACATTTTTTCAAACCATTTTAGTCCTTCAGTGTGGGGTATAACTGAAAATAAGTCCTTTACGTCTATAGTAATGAAAATTATTTTGTCTTTGTATGGACTAGAACCAATTTTATTCAAAAAAATCCCAAGAATTTATCAAAATATGTGGAAAGTTAACATGGAACTTCTTTAATTTTGTGTCCACATATATCGCTAGTGGTTGGGTTTTTGATCCTTGTGAGGAAACAATAGGTCTCATTGGTGGATTATCCAGTTTCTTGTGTATTTTAGGAATGCCAAAATGGCTGGTATGACTGGTTTAGGAACTTTTAAAAAGTTGTATAAGTTGATATCAATCAACCTCTGTAACAAATTATCCTCTAAAATCAAGTCTATTCTCTTGTATGAAATATTCACTTCATTCCTTGAAACAATAACATATTGATTGTCCTTATCCAGTATATCCATCATTCTATTAATATAATCCCACTGGTCCATGAGTACAACTCCACCCCCTTTGTCTGGTTTCATCACACAAATTTTTTCATTTTCACTTAACTCCTTAAGTGATTTACTTTCCTCAGCTGTCAAATTTAATTTTAACATTTTTTTCCTTTTTATATTCTTTTCTTATCATACTAGTGACACAACCCTCAAAATTCTGTATATCCTGGTGTAAAGGAGGGTTATAAATGCTCCTCTTTTTTAACATGTCACCCAGAGTGTTTTGTGGCTCGTCCTTGAAAATGTGTAGCAAATTTAATTTTCTATTAAATAGTTTGATATCAAGTGTAATATCCTCAATACCTGGCTTTTTTACTGGTACAAAAGTAAAACCTTTTGTAAATAATTTGAAATAATTCTCATTCACTATTACATCTGTATAAATATATATATTAAAATTGTTCTGTGAGTAAACTATAGTTTTATTTTGGTTTTCATTAATTTCCTGCCCATTGGCATTTGTACCAGAATCCATTGCCACATCTCCACAGTGGTTCACATTTATTTCAGTTGATTTCCCTATTTTAAATGACTCTATCTCTGTCCCCTGTGTCCCTTCCTCCCTTGCTGGAACATATTGTAATTGCCTGTCACTTCTGCATAGGACGGTTGTTGGGCCAGGTTCCGAATCCTCTCGGACCTCCTCAGTCCTTCTCCGCCTAAAGGGCTACCCCTACCCTGGTTTTCGTTTTATTTTTTATTGCAATCAAATGAAGTGTACACAGCAAAGTGACTGTTACTGCTGCTTGGGGGTGGGGTACGTCTGTGGATGAAAGTAAGTTACCCTCTTATTTGGTCAGCTTAAGCAGTCTGGCTTTAAAGGACTAGTGTGCATTTGTGTAAAATACATTGGAATACCTGAATTATTGAGTGTTTGTGTGACGCAAACTTGAAATACATTATGGTGTCCATAATTATTTATTTATTTTTACCACAATCAGAGATTTGAGGTGTACACAGTCAACAGTGGGACTATAAATGATGGGTATGGGGGCTGTCTGTGGGTGTCACAATCAAGTTAAACAGTTATTAGCCTGGTTGGAATACTTTACTGTGAGCAATTTTATTACAACCAGTCATTTGAGGTGTAAAAAATCAAGTAGCCATAGTTAATGGGCATGGATATTGGTGGCTTATAATAATAGCAGTTCAAGTGTTCTTAAAGCTAGAAGATGAATCCAGAAGAACATGAGCATTTATGGGTTTTCCAAAAAAGTGTCTGTGGGAGGTGGTCTTAACACCACCTAAGGTGCATTCAGTCTGCCACTGATTAGATGTTTCTAGAGGAGTCATTCAGTTTTCTAAAGACATTATAACCAGAAGTTACATATAGGTCAAATTTACAGAAATTCTGTTGTGAAAATGTTTCTTCATTAAAACTGATAGTTGGTCAGGTATAGCCAGGGATGTATTTATACAAATGTGCTGCCATAGTAGTAATGTGAAGCATAGGGAAAATATTTATTTATGGTATCTGAGAATTATAATGCCTCTCCTTTTGTGAGACAAAACATGAGGCAAAGCTAATGCTTCCTCCATGCTAGGAATGACAGTGTTGCACCGTAACACACCATGGATTGCCCTTTCCATTATACAATGACCAGTTTTAGGAAATTTTTAAAATAATGTAGTAAAACTACATTTTTATTTTTGAATTTTTATTTATATTCTTAACTGTCAGGAAATTGTTAATTTAAAGTCATTGATTACTGCACTGCTGTGTAGCATTATACGTTTTTCAATATATGTCAGATTATGAAACAAGTATGTAATATTTATATAACAGTATTGCTGCAAACAAATGTGCTGCTTGGAGATACATGCATGCTGTGAAAAAATGAGGGGATGCCAGCCCAGCCAGATAGAATTTTGTAGATAATTCTATATCATTGTAAATATTAAGATAATCTACAGGCTTGTTTTACAAATGTAAAAACTATATGTTATGATTAAACTATATGGTGTACTGAGCTTCAAAAATGTAACCACAGTGCACCCTGCTGGAAGAAAGCTGTTAAGTAAAGAATTTTACAACTGTGTGTGATCTCAAGCTCGGAGACCGGATGTCTGGGCTAGGAAATTCTTTCTATTGTTTTAAGACAGAGATAATTACTAGATTTTACATGTAAAGTATCCTTTATTGATGTGGCTTCCTGGCAGGTGCACGATTACAAAGTTATATTAAATTTTGAGTTCTGTGAGCCTGGGAAACATCAGCAGAGGTGTCAAGAATGATGTAATCTGAAATGACTCAGCAGTAATGTGTATTATCAATTTAATGGCTAACTCAGAAAGAAAGCATAGCATTTTGTATCATGTCTTGGATCTAATAAGAACATCCACTCACCAGCACTTGCTTGCTCTGTATGTCAGTAGTATTTAGAACAGTGATTTCTCTTAGAAACATATAGAAATATAGCCAGATTAATCTAGCTGTTTTCTATATTTATATCAGATTGTCCTACAATGTTGTTTTAAAGTATTAGTGTATTTCTTGTGATTTCTGAAATCTGTAATCATTGTGGTGTGTTTATTATTATTTATTACTAAATATTTTTAAACCTTTCAAATGTGGCTGTTTTGTGTAGAGATAATTTAAGCTCTAGAGTACTTGCATGTATTTGGTGATACTGTACAAAGCCACTCCAATAGCCTTGCTGTTCGTCACACTTACTAATTGGATAATAATAATATTACACAGTAAAATTGGACACCCTTTGGTAAGGGCCTTTATAGTAGCTGATAGTAGTGGTTGGTGGCACTCGGTACTACCTTATAGTCTGGGTAGAAAGGGGGCATAGCCGGAGAACCTGTGCCAGCCTTCCCTTGGAGTGTCTGTGTGTTTGTACATAATTCATATCTCAAAGTGTGTGTGTGTCAGCTACTTGGGCAGGGACATGGAGCACTGGTTTGACAGAGAGGATGCTGGAGGTTTTGGCTTGACCACTTGGCTGAGATCTGTACCCTATAGCTGTGCCAGTGGGGAGTCTTATTGGGGATCTGGAGAGAAAGGGAGAAACCAGATGCAGATTGACTGTGATTTTTGTGTGCTGTTAAGGGAAATTATATTTTACTGTGTGTGTACTTGTTATCCTCCCAATGTGGACACCCCTCACTGGTGCTAGTGGTGAGGATTGCTGATCCTTGATTATTGGGTCAGTGCACAGGCATCACATATTAATTGTTTGGCAGTGGTGGGATATCCACATCAAATATTAATTGTTTGATAGTGCTGAGTTAGCCACATCACATGTTAATTGACTCGTAGTGGTGTGTATAGTGAATTCCTGTAGCTTGTGTACAGTGATCACTGAAGGTGTTTTTGTATTCTAAATCAGCCACACAGTGAACATTCAGAGTTCAGATCACAACTGTTTTATTTCTTTTATTAGCTTAATCAGGGAGAGCAGGCAAGCATGCCAGCAGAGGAGTATGGCAAGCTGACAAGGAGCCAATTGGCTGAGATGTGCCAGGCTAAAGGATTGGTGTATGGAAACCTGACTAAACATACATGATTGCAGCTTTGGTCACAGCTGCATCAGAAAATAGCAGCCAGGAGGATGATCACACTGGCCGTGGAGATGTACAACACTAACAGATTGGACAGCTCAACCTTTCTACAGAGGACTTAAAAATCCATCTGGAGCTATAGAGACTTGAGTTGGAGGCCAGGCATTTGGAAATAGAACTTGAGGAGAAGGAGAGGCAGAGGCAACATGAAAAGGAGATGCTGACTCTTTACCAGAGTCATGGAGGTAATAGAGAAGGGAGTAACCAGACCCCAGGAGCACAAAAGGTCAGTAAATGTCTTCCACAGTTTAAAGAGGGGGATCATTTTGATAGTTTCATTCATATATTTGAGAGGGTATGTAAACAGTATGATGTTGACCAAATGCTTTGGGTATGGTTCCTGACCCTCTTACTTCATGGTAAAGCTGTAAATGTCCTTTCCAAACTGTCTGATCATGATTTTTTAAACTATAATGTGGTAAAGAATTGTTTGCTAGAAATCTTTAAGCTAACATCTGAAGCTTATAGGAAAAGATTTTGTGAGCATAGACGAAAGGCAGATGACAGTGTGTGTGAATATGTTGCTGAACTGAGCACTTATTTTCATAGGTGGGTGAGTGGATGTCAGGTCACCACTTTTGAAGGGCTGGCATACCTTTTGTTGAGGGAACAGGCCCTTAGCACTTTGCCTGAGGACATGAGGATCTGGTTAGCTGATAGACAATGTGCTACTTCAGATGAGGTGGGGAAGAAGGGAGACCTATACCTAGCAAGCAGGGCATCCATGCATATGACATGGACACCCAGTGCTACTCATGGGTCTAGGGGAACCCATGCTGGGCAGCCCAGACTGCCACAAAAGAATCTGCAAGTAGCAGAGGAAGCCACTAGTCCAGGTACACATCCACGACGTAGGGTTAAATGTTTTGAATGCAACCAGTGGGGCCATGTGGCATATAGATGTCCATGGAGGCCAGGTGGAGAACAAAAGGTGAGGGAGCCAGTAAGTGGGAAGAGCAAAATGCCACTAGTAGGTTGTCTTGAGACAACAGGAGTACCAAACTACCATCCTGCAGATGTCCTGATAGTGAAGGATTTGGATGAGGCAGTACCGTGTGTTAATGCAGTTACATGCAGTCAGGCTTGGAGAGAAGCATGTGGGTCTGGTAGCCTGGGGAGACCCAGACAGACCGCACGTTTGCAGTCAGGACTGATGAAGTGGTTACTTCAGGGAGGGAGCTACCTTGTAGCAGTGAGACTGAAGGTGAACCACAACTACTTGTTGTTACTGTTGTTCCCTTGGACAGAGTGACTGCAAGGGCAGAGGTGAGTAGTAGTACCCAGGCTGACAGTGAGGCACTGCTGTCAGAGGATGCCAGACTTCCCGTGGAAGGGGAGCTGGTTAGGGTTACAAAGAGAGAGTTGAGACAAGCTCAGCTCTCAGACCCTACATTAGAATGCCTGAGGCAGGTAGCTAGCGAGGCACTTGATTCTCAAGGGAAGGGGGAATCTGCATACTGGGACAAAGGGTTACTGTATAGAGAGTGGACCCCTGAGGCAGGGCTAAAAGGTGAGAGAATACAGCAGTTGGTAGAGCCTAGAGGCTATCGTCTGGAACGTCTAGCCATAGCCCATGATATTCCCTTTGCAGGTCATATGGGCATAAAATGTACAAAGAGACGTATTATGCAGAACTTTTATTGGCCTGAAATTTCCAGAGATGTAACAGGGTACTGCAGGACCTGTGAGCAGTGCCAAAAGGTAGGCAAGGTAGGAGACAAGGTGAAAGCTCCTTTGATGCCTTTGCCTGTGATTGATGAGCAATTTCAGAGGGTAGCTATGGCTATGGCTATTGTGGGGCCTCTGAGTACCACAAGTTCCACAGGGAAAAAGTATATCCTAGTGGTAATACATTATGCTACAAGATACCCTGAGTCAGTGGCTTTGTCCTCCATTGAGGCAGAAAAGGTGGTAAATGCTTTGTTAGAGATTTTCAACAGGGTAGGTTTCCCAAAATAAATACTGACTGACAGAGGTGCCAGTTTCATGTCAGACCTGCTAGCTTGTCTGTGGAAATACTGTGGGGTGAAGCATTTAAAGACCACCCCCTACCATCCCCAGACTAATAGTCTTATTGAGAGGTTAAACTCTATATTCAAGTCCATGCTACGGGCATTTGCAGACCAATTTAAGAGGGAGTGGGACAAATATTTACCCCATCTGTTGTTTCCTTACAGAGAGGTTCACCAGGAATCCACAGGTTTTTCACCCTTTGAGTTGTTGTATGAGCATAGGGTGAGGGGGCCTCTAGATTTAATTTGAGATGAGTGGGAGGGTGAGTGTGAATCCCACAATGAGCCTGCTGTGGCATATGTCCTAAACCTTAGGACAAAGCTGAGGAACTCTTGGGATTGGCCCAGGAGAACCTGGCAGAAGCCCAACAACAGAAAAAGGTCTGGTATGACAGGAATGCTGGAGCTAGGGAGTATGCTGTAGGGCAGCAGGTAATGGTTCTCATTCCTGTCAGACACAACAAGCTACAAGCAGCTTGGGAGGGACCCTACAAAGTTTTAAGGAAGGTCAGTGATGTTAACTACATGGTAGAACTGCTAGGCAGGAGACTGGGGCACAAATTGTACCATGTTAACATGACAAAATCTTACCCTGATAGGGATGCCCTTGTGCTGAGTATTTGCAGTGGATTGCAGGAGGAGTCTGAGGGGGATCTGGTGACTGATCACCTCAGTGATGCTCAGACTGACACCTCAGTGGAAGGGGTAGTAATGTCCCAGCAGCTGTCTCCTACCCAGATTCGAGAAATCTGAGCAGTGTTACAGGAGTTTGGGGACACATTCACTGAGAAACCAGGATGCACCCACCTGGTGCAGCACCAGGAGGATAGAGGAACCCGAAGGCTTATTAGGCAGGGCTCTTATAGGGTGTCTGAGAGAGTCAAACAGACACTGAGGGTGGAGATAGAGGAAATGTTGGAACTTGGGGTAATTCAAGAGTTCAATAGTCCCTGGGCCTCTCCAGTGGTACTGGTGCCAAAGAAGGATGCACCACCAGGTTCTGTGTGGACTACAGGAAATTAAATAGTCACACAGAGTCAAATGCTTACCCCATGCCTAGGACAGATGAAGCCCTAGAGCAGCTGGGTGGGGCTAAGCATCTTACCACCATTGATCTTACCAAGGGTTACTGGCAGGTGCCCTTGACTCCCAGTGCTAGAGAGAGGTCTGCCTTTTTGACTCCTTTTGGCTTGTATGAGTTCACAAAGATGCCCTTTGGGATGAAAAATGCCCCAGCGACTTTCCAGAGGCTGGTAGATTATATTCTAGCAGGAGGATTTACCCTTGCTTACTTAGATGATATTGCCATCTACAGCCATTCCTGGCAAAAGCACCTTCAGCATGTCAGGGAGGTGCTGGGCAGACTACAGAGGGCAGGGTTGACCATTAAGCCCAACAAATGTCAGGTGGGTATGGCAGAGGTCTCCTACCTGGGACATAGAGTGGGGAGTGGTATGATCAGGCCAGAACCTGCCAAAGTGGAAGTCATCCAGGCATGGTCTGCACCTGTTACCAAAAAGCAGGTGAGGGCATTTTTAGGGACAGCAGGGTACGACAGAAAGTTTGCCCCCAGTTATAGTACTATAGCTGCTCCCCCTCACAGACCTGACAAGGAAAAACAGGCCAGATAAGGTAGTGTGGACCACAGCATGTGAGCAGGCATTCCAGAAGCTTAAACAAGCTTTGGGAGGACCCCCTGTGTTAGCCAGTCCAGATTACAGCAAAAAATTTGTTGTGCAGGTGGATGCTTTGAACCATGGAGCGCGGGGTATACTTAGCCAGATTTCTTCAGAGGGAGAAGAGCACCCAGTGGTTTATCTCAGTCGTAGGCTCCAACCCAGGTAGGAATGCTATGCAGCTGTAGAAAAGGAATGTCTAGCCATATTGTGGGCACTGCAGAAACTTCAGCCTTATCTGTATGGTAGAAAATTCACTGTAGTTACAGATCACAATCCCCTAACATGGTTACATTGAGCCAGCCATCAAAATGCCAAGTTATTAAGGTGGAGCCTGGGGTTGCAAGCATATATGTCAGTCCAGCACTGCAGTGGGATTAGCAATGCCAGTGCAGCAGATGGGCTCTCAAGACAGGGAATGTAGTAAAGTATACCCAGATAGATTCAACTCTCTCAAGCATTGTTTCTCAAGGGACACTTGAAAAACTAGATGAAGTTCTCGGGAGGGTGTGTGAAAAACTGAGGGGCTGCCAGGCCAGCCAGATAGAATTCTGTAGATAATTCTATGTCATTGTAAATATTAATATTATCCACAGGCTTGTTTTACAAATGTAAAGAGAACTATATGTTATGATTAAACTATATGTTGTACTGAGCTTTAAAATGTAACCACAGTGTACCCTGCTTGAAGAAAGCTGTTAAGTAAAGAATTTTACAACTGTGTAAACTATATGTTGTACTGAGCTTTAAAATGTAACCACAGTGTACCCTGCTTGAAGAAAGCTGTTAAGTAAAGAATTTTACAACTGTGTTTGATCTCAAGCTTGGAGACCAGATGTCTGGGCTAGGAAATTCTTACTGTTGTTTTAAGACAGAGATGATTACTAGATTTTACATGTACAGTGTCCTTTATTGTTGTGCCTTCCTGGCAGGTGCAAGATTTCAAAGATATGTTACTTCAGCAGAGGTGTCAAGAATGATGTAATCTGAAATGACTCAGCAGTAAGGTGTAGTATCATTTTAAGGGCTTTCTCAGAAAGAAAGCACAGCATTTTGTATCTTGTCTTGGATCTAGTAAGAACATCCACTCACCAGCACTTGCTTGCTCTGTATGTAAGTAGTATTTAGAACAGTGATTTATCTTAGAAATAGATTGAAATATAGTCAGATTGTACCCATGGTGGTGGTGCTGCGGTAGCGTTGTCGCCTCACAGTAAGACGGTGTCCGGTTCAACTCTCAGCTAGAGTGTCTTCAGCGTGAAGACATGTGCGAATGGGTGTACCTTCGTTGAAGGTTGTGTGTCAGGGCTGGTAACTCGGCACGTAAAAATCAACTACCAATCATTAGCGGATCGGAGTTCCGCTGTGGCGACCCCTAACCGGGAAAAGCCAAAAGACACAACAGTCTAGCTGTTTTCTATATTTATGTCAGACTGTCCTACAATGTTAAAACAATAAAACACTGGACCAGAAATACAACTTGCTTTAGTGCTTTCATCCCATTTATTACAGAACTGCTTCAGAACATAACTTAATTCACTCATAACTTCCTTTTATATCTAAAAAGTTTTGACATCATTTCCTGTTGAATATACATTCAATATATATATAAAATACAAAAATATTTCTTCTACAAATATAACTATCAGTTTGTAAAACTTGATGCATCTACTTGCCATATAACTGTGACATATAAAATAATAATGAATGTGTTTTTTATTAATCATCAGTTTTACAAAACTGTAAAAAAACAGTTGCAATAATCAGTTGTTTAAATACTTTAAATGGCTTTTCACAGTAATTTTGTCATTTAAACCTGGAGCTCTATCAGCTCTCAGGAAAGTTTGCCATTTTAATTCCAAATTTTCTAAAAAAATTATTAAAAGACCCTATAAATACACTATTGTCTACTTTTAATACACTATTGTCTACTTTTTCAACTACAAAAAAGGAAAACTTTCTAAAATCTTTACAGGTAGCTGAATGCTTGGCTAATGCATTAGTAAAATCTTTTTCTTAATAGCCAACACATAATTCTCTAACTCTTATCACTAAGTTTCCTAATATTTTTTCCTATATAAAAATGTTCACAATTTGAACACACCGCTAACTACACCAGTCCTTCAATTTGGCAATTGTATTGTCTTTTGGCCATTACTACAAAATCAGTATGTTTAAAGTAATGGCTATACATTCCCATCATATATCTACATTGTGAACAGTTATGTAGCATGTCCTACAATGTTGTTGTAAAGTATTTCCTGTGATTTCTGAACTCTGTAATGTCATTTTGTTGAGTTAACAACTATTGTCATGTGTTTTTTAATATTTATTATTAAATATTTTTAAACCTTTCAACTGTGGCTGTTTTGTGTAGAGATAATTTAAGCTCTAGAGTACATGCATGTATTTGGTTATACTGTACAAAGCCACTCCAATAGCCTTGCTGTTCGTCACACTTACTAATTGGATAATAATAATATTGTACAGTAAAACTGGGCACCCTTTGGTAAGGGCCTTTATAGTAGGTGACAGTAGTGGTTGGTGGCAGTTGGTACTACCTTATAGTCTGGGCAGAAAGGGGGCATAGCTGGAGAACCTGTGCCAGCCTTCCCCAGGAGTGTCAGTGTGTTTGTATATAATTCATATTTCAAAGTGTGTGCTTATCAGCTACTTGGGCAGGGGCACAAAGCATGGTTGGACAGATAGGGTGCTGGAGGTTTCGGCTTGACCACTCGGCTGAGATCTGTACCCTATAGCTTTGACAGTGGGGAGTCGTATTGGGGATCTGGAGAGAAAGGGAGAAACCAGCCCCAGACTGACTGTGATCTCTGTGTGCTCTTAAGGGAAATTGTACTTTACTGTGTGTGTACTTGTTATCCTCTCAATGTGGACGCCCCTCACTGGTGCTAGTGGTGAGGATTGAGGCTTCTGGTGTATTTTTAAAACCATTTGTAAAAGCTTATAGGTTTTGGCTTTTTGTATTTGGTGTGCTGCTATCTGTAACACCCCCGCCTGATTCTGACTTACATTGGATATCCAGTCATCAAAAGTCTATTCTGTAAGTCAAGCCACCATGAATCTAGAACAATAACAGTAAGAAGACACTTTCAGTTAAAAGTTGCAGATTTAAGCCAAGCAGAAAATAAAATAATCAGTAAATGGCAAATATGGTAGGCTGCAAATATTTTTAAAGTCTAGCAAGACGAAAAATAAAATTGAAGACTGATCTAACAGTTGTTAAGAAAAGGATGTAAGGGAAGCACTGAAAAAAAAATCATTCCTACAGTGTGCATTAAGGCCTGTTCTTAAGCATATGTAGCAGGAAATATTATATTTTTCTGCTATATTGGTGCTTACTACAACACACAATATGTTCAGCATTTCATTAAATTCTTTTCCTCTAACCGTTATTAGATCACAGTGAGCATTGTTTTCTTTCAGCCAATTATTTAAAAACTCTGGCAGATCCACATTGTTTTTCGGTGTTTATTTAATTTTTGCCACTTTCCTTGTTTTGGGCTAAATATATTGCATATAATTGAATCTGCTTTTTCTGATGTTTTCTAGATTTTGACATGGTATGACTTAATGAACTGCCTTATGGTGATGATATCTATGATGTTTCTTTTGAAAACGTCCCTAAAATTTCCATCACAGAGTGGCTGGATACCAGTTATTGCGTTCATTATATTCATCAAATGAATGAGGTGAGGGATATTATTTTGCTTCATGCTTCTGTCAAGACCTGTGCTTGTTCTTAACATGGTAATTTTATTGCTGTTGTGATTAAGTAGCCAATCAAATTGCTTAAATGTACATACTTACTGTGTCAGTTTTATTACAGTTTTACATTTCATGTCTAATACTGTATGGAGTGTATTTGTGGATTAAGCTCTACAGAATGTGTTAAGAGGATGTCCAGTGATGTTACTTGCTTTCTGATGGGATTGCCACTGACCTTGAGCAGCTGAAACCTGTGCAGAATACTGCAGCATGAGTGCTCGCATGTAAGACTTAGTACTCACACGTCATTCCCATACACTGGTTTCCTCTGGCCTTGAAGACATTTTACAGAGCTTTAGTGCTTATGATTTTAATTCTACTTGAATTGTCCATTGTAACTTAAGGAGCTGTTGGTGCCTTTTCCAGTAGCTCATCTTTCTCTCTCTCTTCAACCAACAAGTCACTGATCCCAGGATGTGACTGGAACAGATGTCAGACTTAATTACAAGCCATTTATGGTGAGCACGTTAATGTGCCTTTTGTTTGATTTGTGTTTAAGATCAAGATTATTGTATTTGCGTTTAAGATCAAGATTGTTGTATCTTGGGGAATCCACTTGTCTTTATGTTACAGTAATTCAGAAGTTAGTATATTAACTTACAGGGGTGTGGACATGCACGTTTGATACATTGTGTTTGCACTTCGGGTTGTGATCACTAATGTACAAGTTTGTGTTATGAAGTTGAGTCAGCTGAGAAAACAATTTGGTATGGATTCCTTTCCCTTATGAGATTCACTGCTGTGGAACACATTGCCTTGTCTGCTGTGATTGGAATGTCCCATTATAGGGTGTTTGAATAGGTCAAACAAACAAGCTACTTATACCAGAAGGCCCATTCTTACTAATGCTAGTTAAATTGTTTTCAGAATTTTTACGGAATATGTCAAGGTGTCTTCTTACTTTCACCTTTTTTGTTAGTTTTCTATTCTTATGTGTATTTCCTAATTAACATTTTGTTTAACTGTTGTCAGAGCCCCTGTCCTTTTGCTGCCTTTTGTTTAAAATTATCAATAGACACAGTCTTAAGTACATAAAACCACCATAAAGCCCGTGGAAAGGCCTAATTTTCAGGAATGGGATTGTTCCACCTCAGTAAGATAATTCATTTTGTTAGTAAAGATGAAAAATCTTGCATGCTTTCATTTGCTTGGTATCCACTGCCCCTAATATCCAGTATTTGTATCCTAGCGGTATATATTATCTGAAAATGAAACTAAAAATATCTGTTTTTTTTTTCTCACTGATGCAGTATTAATTTACTCAGAACCCATCCTGTATACTTTCCAGTAAATTATAACGCTGATAAGTATTTACTGAACACATTGGGTACAATCAGAGCATTTATGGGTTTTCTGCTTCACACTGAAGCGTTTCAAAAACTGAAGAGAGACAAAGAAAGCTGCTCAAAAACTTTTTTGTGTATGTTCAGCTGTTGCAAATACAAATGTTATTCCCTAGCTTTGAAGTATTTGCCAGAGTATGCTAGCTTCCATGTTAATAGAGCATTCACAACTTTGCCTACTTGCTTCCGGAACTCTTCTCTCTTGGGCCTCTGTGTGATGCCCACCACTGCTACCAGTATGTGATGGCCGCCAATATGAGTCATCCCTATGCCGGGCCAGTAATCAAGGAGTCTGAATCCTCACCACTGACACTGGAGAGGGACGTGCATTTGGAATATAAATGGATACACTCAGTATTTCCAGATGCAGACTTCTCTATATCAAGTACAGCTTCCCTTAAGAGCACACAGGGAGCACACTTAGCCCGGGGTCTGGATGTCTCTATATCTGTCTCCCTCCAGGTCCACAATAAGACTTCTCACTGGTACAGCTGTAGGGTTAGGTCCTCAGCCGATGTCCAAGTCCTGCAGCCCTCTCTGTAATCCCAATGCTTCATGTCCCTAGCCCAAGTAGCTGACACACACAGACACACACACACACACACACACACACACACACACACACACACACAGCTGGGAAAGGCTGGCACAGATTTACTAGCTATGGCCCCTTTTGCCCAGACTGTAAGGTAGTTATCACTACCACCAGCTCTAAGGCCCTTAAGAAAGGGTGTCAAATTATACTGCGTAATATTAATACTAATACAAATGGTAGTAGTTCACCAAGATAACTAGGCCTTCTGGAGTGGTCTACACAGTGTCACCAAATAAATATAAGTACTTTCAAAGGTTAGATACTTTCTATAGTGATCAGCCACAATAAAAAGTTTAAATATATTTAATAATAAATAGTAAAACAACATGAAAATACTGAATCTACATTTACAGTAAACCAAAAATCACAGAAAATATTGAAATTAATATTGATGGACAGACTCATAAAAATAAAGAAAAACACTGTCTAAGCTGAGTTTCACTATATTCCTAACTGAATCTAAAAGAATTACTGTTTCCTAGTTAAGTTACTTACTACCACAAGGCAAGAGGCTATGGGTGAGGGTCTCTCTAGTCAGGCTTCCCAAACAGAATACTCAGTACTCTGAGATTTCTCTTTGTAACATCTAAAATATAATTTCCAAGGGGGCTGGCAGAATGATCTCATCTGGTCACTTGACTTTAGGTTCTCACAGTATTCCCCTTTGAAGATGAGATAGGAATTTAGCATATACGGCTGTAATACACATCTAAATGTTTATGGCAGTGCCTGGGGTCTCCCCTCTTTTTACTTAACTAATGAACAAATGCTTTTTCCCAGACCTATCATCTCCAGTCCCATTCAGCACTGTGGGGTTCCATTTTAATGATTTAACAGCTTATTTACATTTCCCTTAGTTTTCTTAAAGTTAACCTTTGCTGTCCCAGTGTCCTCTGTTAAAACATATACATTTAATTCAGTTGCAATAGTACATGTGCATTTCTTTTTATTTCAGCAGGGAGCTCTGTTGATACATTTATAATACAAGCAATCCTCACAAATACATTTTCAGCACAAGCGTCTGTACAAATCAGTTTGACATACAAATGGCATACAGTTTTAATACATTTGTAGCACAAACATCTTCTATAAATCAGTTTGATATTCAAAGGACATATAATTCTTTACAAAACTCCAGCTGGCTATGTTGGCACTTGCCCATATCATCACACTCTGTACTGCTGGTTCCCAGACAGCAGCTTACACATTTACAAGCCTTATATTCTGGGCACCCAGTCCAGGGTTAGGGCAGGATTTTAAGGCAAGTATTCAATGGCTTCCTTTAGTTCCATTTTTTGCCACCATGATTTTGAGTAAACAGCTGGTTCATTGTGCAATGAACTGCCCTGATGACCTATAACCTAAAGCAGTAAGCAGAATTTTGTAGTACCCACTGTAGCTGCAGATCCCCTGGGGTTTTGGACCATCAGAGCAGTGGAACACTAGTCCATCTTTCACTTATGAGGCCTTAATCCACGTTCCTTAACATAAGGAATGTATCCTTCATGTGTTAGTTTTGTTATTCCATGATTTGTTTGCATGGAAAATAACCAGAGAAAGGAGACAGATTTTGAACACATAACTTATAAGCGTTTGAAAAATGGTTTGCCCTTATGAGTCTTCCCTGTAAAGATCTGGAGTTAGCAGTAGCTGCTGAATAATTTCCCTATCTGGTGGGTCTGACTGGTGGGGCATGCGCTGTGCTGTTGACTTTTCCCTTTTTGTTATATATGTCTATAATATATACACTGGTATTCACCAACATGTTACCTTTTCTTTCTTCCGTTACTCTGGTGTCATGTTAATGAAAGTTCATAATGTCCAAGTATAAGTGAGTCTGAGGAAGTAGCAACCAAAAGTTATATGTAGAGAAAGCATTTGTGGCTTGTAGATACATCTGAAAGTTGAAGTACAAATATAGTATGTACATATTTGATATAAACTAAGTGCTCCTTATTGGAAATGCAGGACCCAATAGTGTGAGTCCCAGTACCCCAAAAACTAAAATGTAAGTTCAGATGTTATAAACACATGCATCTAGAGTGTTTCTTCTTGAGCCTCCGCTGAAAATTGGCCTAGTCGGACTTTCCCGGTAAACAAATGATAAATAATGAATAAATAAATACATATAGTGCATTAAATAGGTTAGAGTAATACATGGGCTAAAAATAAGTTTTGGTATAATAACATTCTGCAGCATTTTGGAGATTTACAAGACCCTTAGATTTCAAAAGACCTTCAAACATTATTAAATATCAAGTAGTACCATAGCAGTTACAGCATGCAAGCAAACTACGTACATGTTTGGTACTGTTTTATGTAATTAGGAAAAGGAGTGTTAAGGATAAAATTAAGTATAATGGGATAATGACAACAGCAAACAAAAAAAACAAAACAAAAAAAAAAAAAACAGAAGCAGAGATTATCATTCACTGGGTACTCTCCATACCTGGAGGACTGAAATTATTGTAAACATGCAAAATAGTGAGGGAACAGTACAACAGCCCCTGATGGTATTGTAAACATGCCATGCCTTCTGTTATACAGCAAAATATGCTAAGCAATGAGGGAACAGTACTAGAACAGTCAATGATGGTATTGTAAATGTGCTATGCCTTCTGCTATATGGCAAAATATGCTAAATGTGAGGGAACAGTACTAGAACAGCCACTGATAGTATTGTAAACATGTTATGTCTTCTGTTACATGGCAAAACATGCTAATTAGTGAGGAAACAGTAACAGATCAGTCATTGATGGCAACAGTTCTATAACTTGTGTGACCTTAGTTTCATATGACCTGCTGTACTAGATGGCTAACCTGTGAATCAGAAATGTCATGTTTCCTGACTTTTGATGCAGACAAGTGTCCCCAGATACATAGTAGGAATCCAGAGGACTATCTGTTAGGTTTTTCTCTGTCCCTGAATTCTAGAGCTTTTCCATCAAAATGTATAGCAAAGAAGCATGCATTTAATCCATATTAAGCTATAATTTACTTCTGGACAAAATAGAGGTAACCTTTATTTTCCACTGACTTTTCTATTTCAGTTGTCATCCCATTTGGTAAGGGTATATATGGTCCACTAGAAAGTTTATTTAACACAGTAGTTGCAAATAATTCCTCAATAATATCAGTAGAAGTGTAAGATGGCATTCTTACAGGGATTTCATATTTCTATTTCCTACATACTGTTAGTGCTCTTTGGGAATGTGTTTTACTCTGTAATATCATGCACACCTTTTATGAGCTTCCTAATGTTTATTAGTAAACAGGCTGATACTGTGATAACTGGAAAGACACCAATAAACTCAAAGACAAACCCGCTCCAACGTCAAGCACAGAAATTTATTAAAGCAAAGCTTTTGGGTAACAGCCCTTTCTCAATGCTAATACAATTACACAAAATTATCACCATTTAAATAAGAGCAGACAAGTGTCACATGACTACAGCCAGCATATCACATGACATTACTTCTTAAAATTCCTTAAAACACATTAAATATTCTGTTGTTGTATTCTTACTAAAATAGGTTTAACACTTACAGTATTATTGAGACCAGGTTCAGATTCTGCATACAGTCTAATGATCCATTCATACACTTTATTCTCAAGATAGTTATTGAAATCACCCCCCTCTGGTCCCTTTCACTATTATATCTGTTACCCTAAATTTAAAACAGTGGTCCTCACCCTTACTTATAATATGTCTACTTAAGCCATTTTTATCATTTTTCCTTCTTATATATGATTTATGCTCAATAATCATTCTCTCAGCCTTCTAGTGGTTTTTCCTACATAAAATGAAAAACATTTAACACATGTAGCAAGGTAAACCACATAGTTGGTATCACAGCTGACTGAGATAGGAAATAAATATTACCTATTAGTCACAGGGTGGGTGAACACACTATTGTTACCCACTAAAATGTCGCTGCAGCAACTAGAATTCATACACTTAAAAGTTCCTTGTTTCATAACTATTTGTTGCTTAATAGGTGCTTTAAAGTCCTTGTAGCACAGCCTTATTTTTAAGTTTCTAATATTTCTATAAGAAAAATAAGGTTTATCATTCAGAATGGTCTGCAACTCAGGTAACCCTAATAGAATAGTCCAATTTTTTTGTATAATTCTTTTAAGGTCAAAGGTCCTCACATTAAAAGTAGTTACATATCTAATTTTACTAGACTGAACTTCCTTTTGTACCATTTCTTCTGTCCCCATCATGAATATAGGCTTCAGCGAAGTTCCCCTGATCATCTTTATCCCTTCACAAACTCTAAGAATTTCTGCACGATTATATCCACTATTTATGAACTCATTAGCCATCTCATCTAACTGCTGGTTGAACCTCAGGTCATCCGTATTTAGATTACCCTGCTCAACTGGGCTTTCATTATTCCTGAGAGCACATGGGGTGCATGCATGCTTTGTCTATGTACATAGCGACAAGCATGCACTTCCTTTTTATGAATACTAGTCTCGATTCTTTCTGATTTTTTCTCCAGACATATATCCAGAAATACTATGTCATTCTCAGAGTGTGTCATCTTAAATTCAAGAAAGTCTGTTGTACCATTTAAATAAGAAATATATTCATATAACTCATCCAAACACCCCTTCCATACTAAAAACAGTCATCTACAAACCTTTGATAAAATTCAACATTCTTATTCAAAACAATGTGCCAACTGGATGAGTTCCCTTTGAGGGATGAGCCAGTAACTGCAAATGGAGAGGTCCAGATGGTACGGCAGATCTTACAACAGGAAGAGCAGCATCTAGACCCACCCACTTCTGCTACAGCAACCAGTTTGAACATGGCAGCCCAGAGTGAAGCAAGTGAATCAATGGACACTGTGGCAACATCAGAAAAGAGGGCTGCACAACAAACAACTTTAAATTTGACCTCTACACAGAAGTGTTTTCAGATAAATTTGCCAGAAAAGATTACAACACGACAGAGAACTCCATCATGAGGGTGGTCACAGCAGAGACATTTTCTGAATGGAGTCAAGAGAAAGAACAGCAGTCTGCTATATTACAAGACTGCACAAAAACAGCAGACTTAAATAGAGGTATTTTGAATCTATCAGACTTTATTTTGTCAGATGCTCATATTTCACTGTTGGAAAAGGGACTACAGTTTATTCCAAGTAGCTCTGATGATGTAGTGGCAGCACTGACTGATTTAAAATTATTTGCAAGAACTTTGAATTTGAAGTTATTTAAAAATGATGCTCAAACTGATGTTATGAATTGTAGAAAACGGAGTACATTTATACCAATTAGTAATTCAGTCTTGACAGCATTCCATAATGTTTGTGAAAATGAAATTAGGCATGTATATGCCAGGGATGTTACAAAGAAGTGTTATAACCTAAAGTATAATGAGCATGAAGCCATGAAAAGTTTAGAAAGTGATATTAATGTCATCATTAAACAAGATGATAAGGGTGGGGTCACTAATTATGAATCGAGTTGCATATATGGCCTGATTGAGGTTGCTATTAGATGATGAATGTACTTTTGAGAAAATTACTTTTCCTGACGTTAAAAAATTTATTAGTGAAGTGAATATGGCTACATATGATTTGCAACTAAGTGGTGAAATCAACAATGAATTATTTAATTACATCACAGTACCTTGTCCTAGAATTCCTCAGATTACGGTATACCTAAGATCCATGAATGGCTTACCAACCCACCGTTGAGACCTATTTTCTCAGGGAGGGGTTGGTAACAGAGCCGATATCCATATATTTGCAGAAGAGGTTAGGTCTGTTTTTGCAATTGTGTCCAGGTGTAGTTAAAGACACTTCTCATTTTTTGAGAAAACTGAAGGAATGGCATGTTAAAAGAAGCTCAGAGGAGATATTAACTATTTGTTTGTACAATGGACAGTACCTCATTGTTTATGGTAATCCTGAATGAATATGGGCTTGAAGCCATATGGGAATTTCTAAATAATGAAATATCTATGTCTGCAAATGAAATAGAGAATATCTGTTTTCTGCTTTACTTAGTTTTAACAAAAAATGTGTTCCTTTTTGATAATGAGCCATATTTACAACAGGCAGGGGTGGCCATGGGAACATCAGTGGCCAACACATACGCCAATTTGATACTTTATCAATGGAAAAAGAAATTTTTATATATAGTGATAGACATGTTTTGAATAAGAAGGTTGAATTTTATCAAAGGTTTGTAGATTACTGTTTTTTGTATGGAAGGGGAGTTTGGATGAGTTATATGAATATATTTCTTATTTAAATGGTACAACAGACTTTCTTGAATTTAAGATGACACATTCTGAGAATGACATAGTATTTCTGGATATATGTCTGGAGAAAAAATCAGAAAGAATTGAGACTAGTATTCATAAAAAGGAAGTGCATGCTTGTCGCTATGTACATAGACAAAGCATGCATGCACTCCATGTGTTCTCAGGAATAATGAAAGCCCAGTTGAGCAGGGTTAGTAAACTAAATACGTATGACCTGAGGTTCAACCAGCAGTTAGATGAGATGGCTAATGAGTTCATAAATAGTGGATATAATCGTGCAGAAATTCTTAGAGTTTGTGAAGGGATAAAGATGGACAGGGGAACTTCCCTGAAGCCTATATTCTTGATGGGGACAGAAGAACTGGTACAAAAGGAAGTTCAGTCTCATAAAATTTGATCTGTAACTACTTTTAATTTGAGGACCTTTGACCTTAAAAGAATTATACAAAAAAATTGGACTATTCTATTAGGGTTACCTGAGTTGCAGACCATTCTGAATGATGAACCTTATTTTTCTTATAGAAATATTAGAAACTTAAAAAGAAGGCTGTGCTACAAGGCCTTTAAAGCACTTATTAAGCACCAAATAGTTATAAAACAAGGAACTTTTAAGTGTATGAATTGTAGTTGCTGCAGTGACATTTTAGTGGGTAACAGTAGTGTGTTCACCCACCCTGTGACTAATAGGCAATATTTATTTCCTATCTCAGTCAGCTGTGATACCAACTATGTGGTTTACCTTGCTACATATGTTAAATGTTTTTCATTTTATGTAGGTAAATCACAAGAAGGCTGAGAGAACAGATTACTGAGTATAAGTCAGATATAAGAAGGAAAAATGATAAAAATGTTTTAATTGACATATTATAAGTAAGGGTGAAGACCTCTGTTTTAAATTTAGGGTGATAGATATAGTAGTGAAAGGGACCAGAGGGGGTGATTTAAATAACTATCTTGAGAATAAAGAGTATGAATGGATCATTAGATTGTATGCAGAATCTGAACCTGGTCTCAATAATACTGTAAGTGTTAAACCTATTTTAGTAAGAATACAACAACAGAATCATGTGTTTTAAGGAATTTTAAGAAGTGGTGTCACGTGATATGCTGGCTTTGGTCATGTGACACTTATCTGCTGTTATTTAAATGGTGATTATTTTGTGTAATGGTATTAGCATTGAGAAAGGGTTCTTACCCGAAAGCTTTGCTTTAATAAAGTTCTGTGCTTGACTTTGGAGCGGTTTTGTCTTTGAGTCTTCCTAATGTTTATCACATGGCGGCCTAGCTGTATAGTAGAGCAATTTGTATTCCTGACTTTCCAGCAGATGTGTTTGTTTTCATGTGACAGCTCCACTCTGAAGTTAGTGCTAGCTACTGTGGTTCATCTAAGAGGTTGTGACCACCAAAAAGCTGAAAAAGTTCAAAAAGTGAAAATGTCAGAAGGACTCCTATTCAATTCAATGAAGTTGGACCATGTCTTACAGTGCACAGTGAGGAGGTGTTTCAGTCTTTCTATGTTTGTTTGCTTTCTCCATAATCACAGGATCCCTATTGCCACTACCACCGCCACCAACAACAACAACACTGTAGGCATACTGATATGCTAGACTTGTGGTATGGAAGATACTTTAAGATGTGGGTCTATATTAGAACATCGAAGTATTACTACGTCGAATGTTCTAATATTGAACCCTTTGCATCGAACGCTGAAAATAGTGAAGCTGCAGAATATCGAATACTTTCCTAAGGAAAATATTCGGTGGGCCATTTCTGCAGCTTCGCTACTTCCTCAACTGTGGAGCAAAGGTTATGGACCGGGTTAAGGTAAGTGTGCAAACGAAGGTGAGTGTGCTATAGGGACCATAGGGTTAGGGAGCGGGAAAGGTGAGTGTGCGATAGGGACTTTAGTGTTAGGGAGTGGGTAAGGTGAGTGTACGATAGGGAGTTTAGGGTTATGGAGCGGGTAAGGTGAGTGTGCAATAGGGACTTTAGGGTTAGGGAGCGGGTAAGGTGAGTGTGTGATAGGGACTTTAGGGTTAGGGAGTGGGTAAGGTGAGTGTGCGATAGGGACTTTAGGGTTAGGGAGCGAGTAAGGTGAGTGTGTGGTAGTTATGGACCTTAGGGTTAGGGTTAGGTTAGGTTAAGGTAAGTGGATAGCTAGTAGTGTATGTATGGTTTAGTGTAGGGTTTTGTGAAGTGTATGTGTGTGGATTATGTATTTTGGTGTGCTTGTGTTGTATGTATATTTGTTGGAACAGGGAACTTTTTCCCTGGGAAAAATTTTGCTGTTCTGAGTGTTCAGTGTTCTGGTGTTTCGAGTGAAATGGTTAGATATTAGAACATTCGATGTAGTAATACTTCAATGTTCTGATATAGACCCTAAGCTGTCAGTAGTATTAAGGTCTATGATAAAAACTGTAGACAAGAACTGAAGTTTGTGTTAGAAATCAGGAAACTTTATAAAACAGTAAACTTCTAGGTTTAGGGAGCTCTATTCAGCAAGTTCAGATTTTGCAGATTAATTTCCATTTCTACACTCTTGTGACCCACAGTTGACTACCCTCCCTAAGCTGTGCTTTCTCTTATATGTACTTGATCTTGCCTTCAAATAACAGTGACCAGTCAAAATGTATTGACTTTGACCAGCTCACCACATTCAGTACTGCTACCTTCCTTATTAACTCTATGCCCAACCATACTTCGTAGTTTGCTGTAATCCAAACAGATATGCACTCTGTAAAGCATTCCACTACCCATTATTATTCACTGACTGTAATGCAGGGTGCTAGAATAACAATAATATAAGCCTGTTAGGTGCCATGTAAGATCATTGATATCTTATCACTTCATGGTAGGATCAAGAATCAGATCAATAAATATTATGTCACCCAAAGGAAAAAAAAAATCAATGTTTTATTCAAAGTTAATATCACATGACATAAGTCTAGCATTATTCATTCTCAGAAGTAGTAGTACTGAAACAAATTGTGGCCCAGCAGTATCTAACTCCATGGAGTCAACCAAACTACCTAATGTTGGTATATATTACTGCACACAGTATATGTAGTGTGTTGCATCTACTACTGCAAGATATGCAAACCTGCTGGCATCAGACCACATTTTAGAAATGGATACATACTACCATTTGAATACATAATATACAGATAGGACTCAGAGATGCATAGCCATGATATGTCATCAGCATCTTACATGTATAGTAGTTAATGAACAGTCAACATGCCGCACTGACCAGGATGATGCATAGCCATCATATGCCATGAGCATCTTGCATGTATACTAGTTAATGTTCAGTCCGCATGCTGCACTGGACAGGATGATGCATAGCCATCATATGCCATGAGGATCTTACATGTATACTAGTTAATGATCAGTCAGCATGCTGCACTGACCAGGATGATGCATAGCCATCATATGCCATTAGCATCTTACATGTATACTAGTTAATGATCAGTCAGCATGCTGCACTCGACAGGATGATGCATAGCCATCGTATGCCATGAGCATCTTACATGTAGACTAGTTAATGAACAGTCAGCATGCTGCACTGACCAGGATGATGCATAGCCATCGTATGTCATGAGCATCTTACATGTATACTACTTAATGAACAGTCAGCATGCTGCACTAACCAGGATGATGCATAGCCATCATATGCCATAAGCATCTTACATGTATACTAGTTAATGATCAGTCAGCATGCTGCACTGGACAGGATGATGCATAGCCATCATATGCCATGAGCATCTTACATGTATACTAGTTAATGATCAGTCAGCATGCTGCACTGGCCAGGATGATGCATAGCCATCATATGCCATGAGTATCTTACATGTATACTAGTTAATGAACAGTCAGTATGCTGCACTGGCCGGGATGATGCATAGCCATCATATACCATAAGCATCTTACATGTATACTAGTTAATGATCAGTCAGCATGCTGCACTGACCAGGATGATGCATAGCCATCGTATGCCATGAGCATTTTACATGTGTACTAGTTAATGAACAGTCAGCATGCTGCACTGGCCAGGATGATGTATAGCCATAATATGCCATGAGCATCTTAAATGTATACTAGTTAATGATCAGTCAGCATGCTGCACTGGCCAGGATGATGCATAGCCATCATATGCCATGAGCATCTTACATGTATACTAGTTAATGATCAGTCAGCATGTTGCACTGGACAGGATAATGCATAACCATCATATACCATGAGCATTTTACATGTATACTAGTTAATGAACAGTCAGCATGCTGCACTGGCCAGGATGATGCATAGCCATCATATGCCATGAGCATCTTACATGTATAAGTGTTAATGATCAGTCAGCATGTTGCACTGGACAGGATAATGCATAACCATCATATGCCATGAGCATTTTACATGTATACTAGTTAATGAACAGTCAGCATGCTGCACTGGACAGGATGATGCATACCCATCATATGGCATGAGTATCTTTTTTATTTTATTTATTTTACATTTGTTGACCGGGCTAGTCTGGCTGGATGCATGTCCATTTTCAGCAGAGGCCCGAGGAGAAAAGCTCCACTATATACTAGTGACTTACAATAAACAAAAAAATATACAAGCATATAAGCAAATAAAGAAACATTCTCATGTAGTATAGTAACAATGCAGAAGCACTTTAACAAGAACTAAACAATAGCGAGGAATCATTATCCCATAATATTTGCAAGAGTAGGACTGCTAAAAAATGAAGAAGAGAGAAAATAGTAACACATAAAGAGTCTATAAATATTTACACCATTAACAAATTAGGATAAAACATGTTGTGCCGGGGCACTAGTTTTAAGATAGAGATTTGCACAGTAGGGATCAGCATCTAGGTTCAATAAAAGGAGAGATGACAGGTTGCAGTAATATAGCAAGTATAAGGAGAAAAGATAGTATAGGAAAATTAATAAGCAGGTGGGTCGCTAGGTGCACTACACTGGAGGGATAGAAGTAGTGATAGAGGCAAGTAGAAGTGAATGGAGAGGACTGAAGAGAGGGATTGTTTGCTGAGCTCAGTCAGGATTAGAGCAGGGGCATAGCCAGTGGGATTTAAAATAGTTTCTTAGTTGTTTTTTGAAAAGGTGAGATGAGCCTAAAGTGGTCAGTTCTATGGGAAGTTTATTCCAGTATGAGGCAACAGCATTAGTAAATAAGGAGTCACCTGCTTTATTATGAGATTTGAGAGTGGCTACTAGAAGTTTGCTGGCTGAGCGAAGGGAAGTAAGATTCTTCTATGGGGCAATGAGGTTATTAAGTATGGGTGTATTAGAGGGGTAATGGAGAATTTTATATATGATGACTAATTGATGTGGGAGAATTAGATTTTGAAGTTCAAGCCAGTTAAGGTTTTTGAGATTAAGACAATGGTGAGTATGAAATGGGGAACCTGTGGCAAACTTGGCAATACTATGGTAGGCTGTTGCAAGTTTCTGAAGGTTAGCTTTTGAAATGTTGATAAAAGATGGAGAGGCATACAATAGTGTAGAGATGAGATGAGTTTGGGCAAGAGATACTCTGGTGGTTGCAGTAAGAAAGGGCTTAAGTCTATAGAGGGCACCTATCTTTTTATTAACAGCCTTGATGGTTAGATCAATGTGGCAGTCAAAGTTTAGTTGATCGTCTATTGTAATGCCTAGTAGTTTAGTGGAACAATCAGGTTTAATGATAGTGCCATTGTCAGACACAATGGAAAAGGAGATAGGGGCAGATTTAAGGGTTGGGGTGAAAAGTAGTAATTTGTTTTTTTTGGAATTAAGGAGGAGACAGATATGTTGGAACCATTTTTCTGCTACCATAAAGACTTTTTGGTTGGAAGAGTGAAGTTCTTCTGGAGATAAAGCAGAACAGATGAGAGTTGAATCATCAGCATACTGAATACAAGTGGATGTCGGGAGTGAAGTAGACAGGTTATTTATAAATATGGAGAAGAGAAGAGGACCTAAGATGGATCCTTGAGGGACACCGATAGTGACTGGGAGCTGAGAGGATATATGGCTGTCCCAGAGGACTGCTTGTTTTCTATCCTTCAAATAAGAGTCAAACCAGTGTAATGCCAAAGAGTCAAGTGAGAGAGATTTCAGACTGTCTAGGAGAAGTTGATGGTTGACCATATCAAAGGCTTTTGAGAGGTCCAGGAATAAAGCAGAGGAGAAAAGGTTGTTATTGCGATTTTTGTTGATCATGTCTGTGAAGGAGAGAAGGGCAGTGGAAGTGCTATGGTAGGGCCTAAAACCATGTTGGGAGTCTATGAGTAGGCTACTTTGCAAAAGATGATGTAAGAGTTGATGGTGTATACAACGTTCCATAATTTTAGATAGTTGAGATAGTAGGGCTATAGGCCGGAAATTAGAAAGTTCATTAGTGTTACCTCCTTTATGCAGAGGAATGATATGGGAGACTTTCCAGCAGGATAGAATACATCTTACATGTATACTAGTTAATGATCAGTCAGCATGCTGCACTGGACAGGATGATGCATAGCCATCATATGCCATGAGCATCTTGCATGTATACTAGTTAATGAACAGTCAGCATGCTGCACTGGACAAGATGACACCATACTCTTTGTTAAAGTGAAATGTTAAATGTTTGTTGACATTGTTTACATCTGCCTTCCTCCTGACCGATCCCCCTAATTCAGTAGTGGATATATTAACAGCTCACCTCTTTACCTACAGGGGGAACTATAAGTGATGTAAATATATGCTGGAAGCTGGTTTATGCTGACTGCTACCATCCGTATGTAGTGCTGTTTTGGTTAATGTTGCTATCAATACAAGTATGTCACCTGGAAGGGAAAGTCTACTAAACTAAATTCTTACGTCTGCTCCAGTAAATATCATGAAGACTAGGAATGTGTTTTCATAGGGAACCAGAGCAAACTCCAGAAATTGCTAAGACACTATAATCACAGGAACATTAGAGACTATGACCATTCACTTATTGACCCTACTTTGCAAACAGTCACTTGGGCACCTGTGTAACATTTGCAAATGGATGGATTAGCTGAGCAGTTTCCTTAAAGTACTTAATTACATTGCTCATACCCCTAACTGCATATCCAGGACCAGTGACCTCCTGTAGACTTTATGATAAAACTAAAAATGTAATGATCTAAAATGAAATAGTGGAAAAGCTACCACACCACCAAGTCCCAGAATGCATTATTACTATTCAGAGAAGCAAGAAACAAAATCAAGAAATTAAGTCTAACTAGAAGGAATGCTTTCCTGAAACTGAAAAAAGATGAATCTGATGCAGCTTACAGCATTTTTCATTTTTTTTCAGGACTGCTGCAGACACCACAGTGTATCTACTGTCTATTCTGGTGAACTGATTCATAAAAAAATTGCATCTCTTGAAACTCTGAAAATGAGCTGTTGTAGTATTCTCACATAAAGGAGGTGACAAAAATAATCTAAACGAGTTGTTCCAGATTTTTTTTAGCTTGTTGTCCAGAATTCTGGAAAGGGGTGCCTGTAAACAACTTCTCAGATACTTAGAAGGAGATAATTATCCTAATTCCTATGACTGATTTAGAGTGAGGCATGTCATAAAAATAGCAGTGCTATGAGTATCTAAGAACAAGCAGTAATTAAAGAAAGTTGTTGGACCAGTTTTCTTGCCCCTATCGAATATATGTGATACTGCCAACCACCACTTCCTATGAGGTAAGCTCCACTCACGTGATGTGTTAGAACACTTAACAGATGGCTTACTTAGCTACCTGGAGGGAAGGCTTTTGCTGTTCTTTGGGAAGACTCCTGGTTACCCTACACACACACACACACACACACACACACACACACACACACACACACACACACACACACACGCAAAACCAGTATCCACATGTGTTGTGCGTGGACCCTTACTATTTGTTAAGGTAGGGAAACACTCTAGTATTGCAAAGATTGT
Source organism: Protopterus annectens (assembly GCF_019279795.1). Classification (NCBI taxonomy): domain Eukaryota; kingdom Metazoa; phylum Chordata; order Ceratodontiformes; family Protopteridae; genus Protopterus; species Protopterus annectens. The sequence goes on along the minus strand of NC_056739.1, from coordinate 94,758,118 downwards.
CAAGTATACAGAAAATTCTTGTCTTGTTTTGCCCACCATAAAATATGTGAGTAATCAGTGGCAGTATTTTGCTTTCTTCAATCAGCAGCTGTCTACAAGAGTTCTGTTAGTAAAATTACAACTACATATTGCTCACAATACATACATACATACAGAGGGTGTGTTCAGGTAAGAACACATCAAAGTGCATCACAGTTAACACCGGGGTACCAGAGGGATGTGTTCTCAGCCCACTGTTATTCACTATCTGACCTATGACTGCTAAACTAAGCACAAGTCTAACCATATCATCAAGTTTGCTGATGACACCACAATTCTGGGGCTCATCACAAAGGAGGATGAAAGGACGTACAGAGAGGAGGTGGCATCTGTGATCAGTTGGTGCAAGGAGAACAGCCTTGACCTGACTGTAAGCAAGACCAAAGAGATTATCCCCGACTTCAGGAAAAGGAGAACAAACCACCCAGTGCTCAGGATCAATGGTGAAAGTGTGGAGAGGGTTAAAAGTACGAAATTCTTGGGTGTGCACATATCAGAGGATCTCTTGTGGTCAGGAAGCACCAGCCAACTGGTGAAGAAAACACACCAATGTATCCACTTTTTAAGAAGGCTGAAAAAAGCTAAGCTTCCTCCTCATATTCTCTCCACCTTCTATAGAGGTGCAATAGAGAGCATCCTCACCTGCAACTTCACTGTGTGGTTTAGAAGCTGCACAGTTACAGAAAGGAAGGTGCTACAAAGAGTGGTGAGGGCTGTAGAGAAGGTAACAGGTTCCAGTCTTCCATAAGTGCAACAACTTTATTCTGCTAGAAGCATCCGAAAGGCCACCAAAATAATACAGGACAATAGGCATCCTGTGCATGGACTGTTTAAGCATCTTGATTCAGGCAGGAGATATTGCAGCACCCGCTGCAGGTCAACAAGATGCAGTAATTGTTTCTACCCTATAGTGAATGGACTTCTGAACTTGGGCACTAGTCCCTGGGGTCTGGACATACAAGTCAATTTTTATTTATTTGTGGAATATATACTTACAGATATTCCAAGGAAGTACAATATTTATTTATTATATCCATAGTCAGTGTTATTTAATTCACTCAGGTGCAGTATTAGACAAATAACTTAGGCATTTCAATTTGTAGTGTGTTTTGTATTATTTTAAACAGGGTAGTTAATTTAACTCAGGGGAGGGTATTTATTCTTTTTGTATACAAGTGTTGGTAAATGTCTCTTCTCTTTCTTGCGTGTATTGGTAGTAGTATTGTATTTGTTAGTTATGTTTATTCCTCTACTTGTATGTATTATTGTACTTTCCTTTGTAATCTCAAGAATTGAGTTGATGCACAAAATTTATTTTAGGCTACACGTGTGTAGTTCTAAATGACAATAACGTTTACTTTGACTTTGACTTTTGACTTTGCTCAACATTTCCAGATCTACACTACTGAGAATATCACTTTCTAATAAAGTACTTGGATCCTGAAAAAGCTAGGGTTCCATGTACACTCATATGAGGGCAGTCATAACAAGAGCAATCCAGAAACTAGATGTGTTCTACAAAGCCCAATTATCCATCACTAATATTACATATATGACCAGATTTCCCTGATTATAGCTTCTGTGTGTCAGCATCATCAGTATTCATTAATTAGCCATTCCTGCAATTAGTTAAACTGGCAAAATCCTATAACTGAATAGCAAGGTTTGCAGCTGGCCACCACTTCAAAAGGCACCACTATGTATCACTGAAATAATTAAACTGGCTAGAATTCAAACAGCATACAAATTCATTTAGTTAATGCTAGCAAACAAACTACTTTACATAGTTTGTGTACTGAACTCTAGCACTAATTCCATCAAGGGTGGCTGCCTGGGGTACATCACTGAAAACAGCTCCCTCCTCCAAAAACAGTCCTTGAGGAGAAAGAAAAATCTTACCTTTATGCATTTGTCTGTAAAATCTTACAAAAAAAGATAAAATCCTACAGGAAAATAAAATATGCTTGAAAATGCATATAGACTGACAGTTGTTGAAAGAAAAAAATGAAAGATAAGTTAGCTGTTCAGTCATATCCCAGAGAAGAAACGCATATTGATATGCTGCTTCTACCTACTCTAATCCAATTGATACTTAAGTGAAAAAAGATATTCAACAAATTATAAATATTTATAAGAACTAAATGTTATGATGGAAAACTTTCAAGCAACATCAACAATATTCATTTATTTAAAAGCCTGGTGAATCAACATGAGCAATAAATAATGGGATTTGAAACAGCCCTTACTGACACTGATCTGGTGCCTTTAAAAGAAAACACAAGACATCCTAAATGTGTTTCCAAACCAGGAGACTAACAGCCCTTACTGACACTGATCTGGTGCCTTTAAAAGAAAACACAAGACATCCTAGATGTGTTTCCAAACCAGGAGACTAACAGCCCTTACTGACACTGATTTGGTGCCGTTAAAAGAAAACACAAGACATCCTAGATGCGTTTCCAAACCAGGAGACTAACAGCCCTTACTGACACTGATTTGGTGCCTTTAAAAGAAAACACAAGACATCCTAGATGTGTTTCCAAACCAGGAGACTAACAGCCCTTACTGACACTGATTTGGTGCCTTTAAAAGAAAACACAAGACATCCAAGATGTGTTTCCAAACCAGGAGAATAACAGCCCTTACTGACACTGATTTGGTGCCTTTAAAAGAAAACACAAGACATCCTAGATGCGTTTCCAAACCAGGAGACTAACAGCCCTTACTGACACTGATTTGGTGCCTTTAAAAGAAAACACAAGACATCCTAGATGCATTTCCAAACCAGGAGACTAACAGCCCTTACTGACACTGATTTGGTGCCTTTAAAAGAAAACACAAGACATCCTAGATGTGTTTCCAAACCAGGAGACTAACAGCCCTTACTGACACTGATTTGGTGCCTTTAAAAGAAAACACAAGACATCCTAGATGTGTTTCCAAACCAGGAGACTAACAGCCCTTACTGACACTGATTTGGTGCCTTTAAAAGAAAACACAAGACATCCTAGATGTGTTTCCAAACCAGGAGACTAACAGCTCTTACTGACACTGATTTGGTGCCTTTAAAAGAAAACACAAGACATCCTAGATGCATTTCCAAACCAGGAGACTAACAGCCCTTACTGACACTGATTTGGTGCCTTTAAAAGAAAACACAAGACATCCTAGATGCGTTTCCAAACCAGGAGACTAACAGCCCTTACTGACACTGATTTGGTGCCTTTAAAAGAAAACACAAGACATCCTAGATGCGTTTCCAAACCAGGAGACTAACAGCCCTTACTGACACTGATTTGGTGCCTTTAAAAGAAAACACAAGACATCCTAGATGCGTTTCCAAACCAGGAGACTAACAGCCCTTACTGACACTGATTTGGTGCCTTTAAAAGAAAACACAAGACATCCTAGATGCTTCCAAACCAGGAGACTAACAGCTCTTACTGACACTGATTTGGTGCCTTTAAAAGAAAACACAAGACATCCTAGATGTGTTTCCAAACCAGGAGACTAACAGCCCTTACTGACACTGATTTGGTGCCTTTAAAAGAAAACACAAGACATCCTAGATGTGTTTCCAAACCAGGAGACTAACAGCCCTTACTGACACTGATTTGGTGCCTTTAAAAGAAAACACAAGACATTCTAGATGCGTTTCCAAACCAGGAGACTAACAGCTCTTACTGACACTTATTTGGTGCCTTTAAAGGAAAACACAAGACATCCTAGATGCGTTTCCAAACCAGAATTTGGGAGGGTGGCTTAATGGTTAAGGTGTTTGCCTTACAAACACAAGGTGCAGGGTTTGAGTCTCACAAGGGATAATTGGCTAGGCTTAAAATGGCTCACAAGGGCAATTAGCTTAGTACTGATCTATGAACCTATAATCTATAAGGAGACTAACAGCCCTTACTGACACTGATTTGGTGCCTTTAAAAGAAAACACAAGACATCCTAGATGTGTTTCCAAACCAGGAGACCAGGGCACATTTTTCAAATACTAGAATTTGGCGAAACTATAACTAGTGATGGATCGGATATGCTTGCAATTTAATTAATATATATATATATATATATATATATATATATATATATTTGTTTTCTTTTCAGCAAGTTCCCATTACTTACATCAAATCTCTACTACTCAAGCTAAAACCTTGCTCTCCTTCCACTGACAATCTACCTCCTACATTCCTCAAACTTGCTGTTGACTCAATTGCCTATCCTATATCTATACTAATTAATCTATCTATTCTGGAATCAATTGTCCCACCCTTTGGAAATCTTTATTCACTATCCCTCTTCATAAAAGTGGAAACTCCACTGACCCCTCAAACTACCGATCCATTGCCATTCTGTCCCCCCTCTCCAAGATATTAGAAAAATGTATTCACTCACAGCTTCTCAATCACCTCCTCACACACCACTTACTTACCCCTACCCACCATGGATTTCGTCCTCACCACAGCACCACCACTGCCCTCCTCTCCTTCACTCATATCATTGCAGAGGCCCTAGACAACAATAAACTCATTTCCTGTCTCTTCCTAGATCTCTCCAAAGCCTTTGATACTGTCTCTCATCCTCTACTACTATCCAAACTTGCAAATCTCCACCTATTCCCCTCCACACTTGCCTGGTTTAATAATTACCTATCTGGCAGGGAACAATCTGTCAAATGGCTCTCATCCTCCTCACCTTTCCTTCCCATCTCCACTGGTGTTCCAATGATCTTTACACCTCATGCAAAGAATCCTCCCTTATTCAGTATGCTGACGACTCCACACTTATATCCATCTCAAATAACATTCCTGAATTACATTCCTTGACCCAACAGGCCCTACTATGCACTGAACAATGGCTCTCTCACAACCTAAAGATCCTAAATCCCAAAAAGACCAAACTCCTACTTTTCCTTCCCCGTTCTCTTTCTCATCACAAAACTTCCTTTTTTATTACATCTTCTAACAATACAACTATCCAATCTGACACCCACACAAAACTCCTAGGGGTCATTATCGATGACAAACTAAAGTTCAACCTACACATACTCCAATGTATAAAAAAAAACAAACCAGAAACTAGGTCTGCTGTATCGGAACAAAAAAATCCTAACCCCTGAATCTAGACTTACCCTGGGCCAAGCACTCCTCCTCTCCTCCCTCTTATACACCGCCCCAGTTCTTACCAATATCCAGGCATCCACTCTAAACAAACTCCAACAGACTTACCATAAAATACCCAGATTCATTACTAACTCCTCATGTAACTCACACCACTGTATTTCTTTAAACTCTCTTCAATGTCTTGAATTTCCCCAATTTCTGCTATCTTATCAATTTCATATGCTACACTCTATTCTTTATAAACCCTCCTTCTGTCCATCTCTATCTTCCTTAGTCTCCATCTACATCCCATCCTGGACCCTCTGTGATTTTAACCAACAATTACTTGATATCTACCACCCAAAAAGGTCAGTACACAAACTACTCTACAAACACTCCCTTGCCCATGCTTGGAACAAACTTCCCCTTGACTTACGTTCAATCTCCCACACCTCACACTTTAAAAATGAACTAAAAGCTTATTTTCTCAATTCCAGAACCTGCCCTTGCCATGACCCTACTTAGTTTTCCTTCCCTTTATGTACCCTCAAAAGGACCATACTTATTACCTCATTACACCTCTCTCTCCAGTGTGTCTACTATGCATTTGCATAATTTTATACAAACAAAATTTTTTTATTGTTGACCTATTGAACTGTATCAATGTAAAATTGTTACTTAGCTTCTTTTTAATGCAACTTTAACTTTATGCATGTAACCCAACATATGTGAATCTTTTTGCTATAACTGCTATTATATCAATATTGTTTAAAATTGTACTTGTTTAAAATGTACTACTGGAGCTTTTCTCCTCGGGTCTCCACTGAAAATGGGCCACACACCCAGTTGGACAAACCCGGTTAACAAATGTCAATAAATAAATAAATATATATATATATATATTATTATATGCTGCCACAGTCCTCACTAACCTTCAAACAAACCTGTTGACAAAACTTGAACTCACTTACAATAAAATAGCTGGATTTGCCACTAACCAACCCTACAGCAAACTTCAATGTCTATCACTAAAAAGTCTACAGTGGCTAGAATTGCACCATCATCTCCTATTGCCTCAACTAAATTTGACTCACGCCATCTTAAACCAACCCCAATTGTGTCCTGGTCTCTCATCTCTTATCTCTCCTTACATACCTAAGCGTGCACTCTGCAGCTCAGAACAGCACCTCCTGCAGGTCTACAAACCCAATAAAATCATTGGCAAACTTGTCTATAATCACACTGTGGCCACTGCTTGGAATAAACTCCCCCGATATTTAAGATCAATCCTATAACACAAACTGTTTCAAAAAACATTTAGAGGCAATTTATTAAACTCTAGGACTTGCTCTTGCATTGACCTTACTTAATGCACCTCTCCCACCACTTTAAATATAGTTTTTGCCTCCTATCAAACTACTTCCACTTGGCCTTACATCTGTTAGAAATAGTACTGTGACCATGTTTGTGATGAAACGGTATTGTTATCACTGTTATATTGTCTTATATTTTTATTTTATGTGATTATGTAAAGTAGAAAACTATATAAGAATACTGTTATTCTGATTGTTAATACCATTATACTTATTGTGTTAATGTTTATACTATGCATTTTGGAGCTTTCCTGCTTGGGTCTCCTCTAAAAAAGGGCACTTGCCCATTCAGACTAACCCGGTCAACAAATATATATAAATATAGATAGATAACAGGAGGTATGAAGGGTGCAAATACGCCAAATGGGAGAGCTGGGGTGCCCACTTTCAAAAACATCAGATGTTATGTTGTCCTATCTCACCTTCATTCTTACTTGATGGGTTTGGAGCCGATCCTTGGCTCCGACTCGGCCGATTACACTAGCTGGAAGTCTCTAACTTGGCTCATGGCAGAATAGGTATCCCATCATGCAGTGGTGCAATCCCCAGATTTCGTTTACCACTTTACAAGTTCTGATGTTCTCTTCTTGGTCGTGGCTACGTTTTTTGTCTTTTGCTAATCTTTATATATTTAGTCGTTAGAATTGCTTAGTTAGTGTAGTTAGTTTGAGAGGGCTGTGCTTTTTATAGCCTTAGTAGCTAATTAATCGCTGTTGCTGTGCTCCTTGTTGGCCATCATTTTCTTTCGCTAGACCTGTATTGTGTATCCCGTCACCTTTAGCTGTAGTGCTGTGCTTTAATTTTATTAAATAGTTAATTAGTTAGCTTATTAGCTCATTTAAGTTAGAGAGCTATCTGCCCGTTTCAGTTAGAGGGCTAGTAGTAGCGTGTTCTGTGTGTTTCCCTTTCTGATAGCTGCTATTTCCATTTAAATTAGAGGACCTAGTCCTCGTTTGGTTAAACACCAAGTTATTTCCCTTTTCTTTAGCTTCATTAGATGTGCTGTGTGTGTGCTAATAATTTTCTGGTCTAGATGTGCCTTTCTATATATTTTTTACTTAGTTTTATAGTTGTTCTAGGAGTTCTTCATCCCAACCATGTCTAAGGAAACTAGGGAGAAGGAACATAAGCCTTCGGGCTTTAAGAAATGCCAAAAGTGCTTCCAAAAAATGTCCATTATGGATGGACATAGCATTTTCATTTACTGCCTAAGAGCAATCCATCTTCAGGAAACCTGCACATTCTGCCACTCCTTTAGCGCCCGTGTTCTACAGGAGAGGAAAAACAAATTGATTGTCAAAGGACTCTTGAAACCAACCTCTGAGGAAGCTCTGCAGAGTTCTTCTTCGTCCTCGTCCAGTAAGTCCTCTTCTTTTACAAAGGACAAACCAACCAAAAGGCCATCTCCAGTCTCTTCGGCACAGCCTGAGCCTCCTGAGAAGGTGACTAAAATTTCACAAGCATCGACCTCCTTGGCTCCACTGCCTTCTGAACCAATGGAGATAATTATCATTGATAAACCAAGTACTTTGACTCCAAGATCTTTGGAGCCAAAAGAAACTGTGACTGGGAGCCAGTCCATTGAACTTATGCCGGTCTCCCCTATTTTGAGATCACCCATCCCGGAGAAATCTCGTTCATCAACTATATCCTCCAGGTCTTCTAGGAGCCTGTCTGACGATGATGTGGAGGGGGTGGTGTGCAGAATATTGAAGTCGCCTGCACTTGCAAAATTGTTCTCGGCTCCAACCAACAGGTTTTGGAGCCATCTAAGACTGTTACATACTCTGTTGTTCCTCCTCCGAGCCAAACTGGATCATCGGAGCTGAAGTGCTAAGTACCACTTGCTGTAGACCCTACAGTTCCAGGACCCCTTAGGAAGATTTTGGAACTAATCTCTGCTCCAACAGCCTCGGTGCCATCCATGGTGTCTAGGAGCCATAGCTCACCAGTCAGTCCTGACGGGGATGCTCGGACCCAATCTAATTCTGTTCCGAGTCTACCTCTTGGTGCCTCGGCTCTGTTGAGCTCGGCTCCTACATTGGCTTCAGAACTGGTCTCTCTGGAGCCGGGGATTTCCACTGTTTCCTCGGAACCAGGGGTGTCCTTGGAGCTGGTGGCTTTGGCTTTCGAGCTGATGAGGAGTGTGCTATCCCCTCCTACAGCTCTACACAAAAATACTGGTATTCGTCCCCCAAATCACTGGCTACTGTCTCAGCATCACCCCCTCCACCGGACAGCAGAGATTCAGAGCCTCAGGAACCCCACGGTGAACCCCACTCTTCTGAGACCTCCCCAGAATACCCCTCTGAGAAGCCCACTAGGAAGAGGACATGCAAGAGGAAGCATATAGACTCCCCTGACGAGTCTGTCACCTCAGACACTGACCTCAAGGAGTCAGAAGGCAGTTGGGGGACATTTATCTTTGTATCCAGAAGCCTGGCAAAATATTACAAAAAACAAGTGGGTACAAAGCATAATATCCAGAGACTATTTCATTCCGTTTTGCCATCCTCTCCCACATATCAAAACAATCCCAGATATTCCACCTAGTCTAATGGAGCAAGCAACAATAGAAATTCAAAAGTTGCTAGACAAAAGAGACATCCAGAAAGTCCCTGCAGACCAAATACGATTCAGAACTTACTCAAGATTCTTTTTAGTGCCAAAAAGAACAGGGGACTGGAGACCCATACTGAATCTCAGAAAACTGAACAAATCTGTCAAGAAGTCCAAGTTCCGAATGGTGACACTGCAGTCAATACTTACCTTTTTAGGGAAGGACAATTGGATGTGCTCAGTAGACCTCCAAGATGCGTACTACCACAAAAAGATGGACAGAGCATCAAGGAGTCATTTACGCTTCCAGCTGGGAGCCAGTCATTATCAGTTCCAAGCTCTGCCCTTTGATCTCACTACAGCCCCCAGAATGTTCACCAAATGCATAGCAGTTGTAACGGCTCACTTGAGACATCTTGGATTCCAGGTGTTTCCTTATCTAGATGACTGGCTCCTAACTGCCACCACCAAGCATCTACTTCAACAAGCCTGGGATGTGACATTGGAAATCTGTGCTCAGCTAGGCATAACACTCAATTTGCAAAAATCTGCCTTGTTGCCTTGTCAGCATATTACCTTCATAAGTGTAGACCTAGACACCGTTTCTGTGATAATGTCCAAAAAAAGGTGCAGTCCACAGTGAAGTAAAGAAACTTTAATATCCAAAGGAAAAACAAAGTCAGTAAGCAGATTTAATAAACAGATTATCCCTTACATAAATCGTACAGGATTTTGTCCAGCCAAAGCAACAGGAACTTCATCAGATACCATTAAAAAAATGATGAATGAACCTTTAAATACATAATCATCCAATCATGTTCAGCACAAAAACACACCTTCTATAACAGACCAATTAAAACATCCCAATATTAACACACCCACAACTTGTTTCCTGTTAAAATTTGAAATAAAACAGGTATAACAAAATATTAATAAAAATCCATTATTAAAATAATTAAATACACACATACTAAAAATCCAGTAATTATCTTGAAAGAGCGTTTAATTTAAGCAGACAAGAAACTAACTCTGCTTCATTCAGTCCTGGCCAGAACTGTGCTGCTAACCACAACAGAAAGTTCTGCTTACTAACCTGGGCTCTCCTTTGAAAAGGAACAATCAGAGTGGAATCCCTAAAGAATCTTTCAGTGAATGTATGTAGCCTTATATCTATCTAAGCCTTCTTATTAGTTAGCCGGTCCCTCTGCAAGCGTGACACAGCAGCCTACCGCAGACCAAAAAACTCTTCCCTCTCAGTAATACCTGCGGATCTCTGGCCCCCTATCCCTCTTCTGTACCCCTCTGAAAACTTACCTTTCAGACCCTTTTGTTTTTTCTCTCTACATAAGCCTTTGTCCATTTGCTCTACTCTTTACTCCCTATCTTTTTCTGCCTGCCTTTTTTCTCCTTCTCCACTAGGTGGCAGCACTATTCTACGCTTGCCTGCTCCTACTCCATTCTAATCTTTACTCCCATTTCTCCTCTAAACCCCTCGGAAGCCAAACCTCCCCTTATCTCACTCCACTTTCCCCACATTTATATTTTCTGTTTCCCAGAGTTGCTCAAACCGCCACTTATCTCCACCCAGTCTTTCTGTACTTCTACCAACTTACCTTAGCTCCAACCTGCAGTGGCTGATAATTTTTCAGCTGGACCCTTCTGCCCTGTTGCTCTATCCCGCTCCGTTCACCCTGCGGGCTCACACCTAACATGCCTCAAACAAATAACCATAACTTCAACAACAAACCAAATTGTAAAGACCTCAAATTTCTCACCATCAATGCCCAAAGCTTAACCAATAAAATCACCCTCTTTCATGCTTGACTAAACCATAATTTGCCTGATATTGTAGCTATCTCTGAAACTTGGTTAAAACCACACATAACCGACACTGAATTCCTTCCCCCCGGTTTTCAATCCCTCCGATCTGACCACACAAACAAAAGAGGTGGTGGTGTAGCTCTAATCTACGTTAATCACTTATCCATCACTCCCTTCCCAAATCCTATCCCTTCCTTTCATAATGCTGAACTAGTAATCGGCATTTTAAAACTAAATGACCATAAAAATATCTGCATTATCTCCCTTTACATTCCACCTGGCTACAACACCAATACTCTGGAAGACATCCTCTCCTGGTCCTCCTCAAATATTAAACATGAAACTTACATTATGGGAGACGTAAATATTAACTGGCAAAAAATCAGTGACCAAAATCCCACCTTATCTATCAATCTTTTCAATTTCACAAAACTTATTAACTCTACTACTAGGCCCAACAAAACCAACCTCATGGGCTCCATCCTAGACTGGATCCTGGTGTCTCATCCAAACAAAACCACAACATCTGGTGTCATTCCAGACGCTCTAGGAGACCACCTCCCTGTATTCACCCATAGAACAACACCCTCTTCCTCCTTCTCCCATAAACTCTTACACACTTGCAACTTAACCAACTTTAACCCCTCCACCTTCTCTGATTCCCTCAAAATCACTAACTGGAATCCACTAAAAACCCTACCCCTAGACGAAGCTGTTCATTTCTTCAACTCTAAATTCCTTACTGTCCTAAACTCCTTAGCTCCAATCCGTACTAAAAGAGTCAAAGCCAAGACTGCCCCTTGGCTTACTAAAAAAAACAAGAAAAGTATGCGACAAAGAGATAAATCCTGGAAAAACTATCTCCATCATAAACAACCTGAACACTTACTTAAATACAGTTACGAAACCTAGCCAAAAAACATGTCATAAGAGATAAAAAGTCTCACTGCAACCATTTACAAATAAATCATGCAAAAAACCACAAACAATTCTGGAAGTCTATTAACTCTCTTCTAAAGCCTGGTACAACAAAGAACCCTTGCCCTGATACCAGCAAATCTGACCAAGAAATTGCCAATCTATTCAACTCCTTCTTTACCTCTTCTGTTGCTAAACTAACCAAAACCTTCCCCAACAACATCCCCCACCCCCCTTCCCAAGTCTCCACATCCTCTCCTCCCTCTTCCCCTATCTTTGAACTCAAACCCGTAACCACCCACTTTATAAAAAAACTTCTCTTAAAACTCAAACCTTGTACCAATGCACCTGACAACATTCCCTCCTCCTTCTTAAAAATTGCCTCCGACAGTATTGCTCTCCCTATTAGCATCCTGATAAATAGATCTCTTCTTGAGTCTTATGTACTCAAACTATGGCACTCTGCTTTTATTCTCCCACTCCACAAAGGTGGCAAAAGTTGTAACTTCTCCAACTTCCGCCCCATAGCCATCTTCTCTCCTATCTCAAAAATTCTTGAAAACTGCATCCACCTGCAGCTCATGCCATTCCTAACCAAACACCAGCTACTCTCTCCCACCCAACACGGTTTCCGCCCTGGGCATAACACTAACACAGCCCTTCTCTCCTTCTTACACTCTATCAACTCAGCTTGAGACTCTGGTAACTTAGTTTCCTCTGTTCTCTTAGATCTATCTAATGCTTTTGATACCATCTCCCACTCCCATCTACTAAACCATCTATCTAACCTCAATATCTCCCCAAAAACTCTATCCTGGTTTTCTAGCTATCTTTCTGACAGGTCCCAAGCAGTGAAATGGGGCCAAGCCTCCTCCACCTTCCTTCCCACACCCACAGGAGTTCCCCAAGGCTCTATACTTGGCCCTCTCCTATTTAACATCTTTGTAAATGATTTCCACAAAGCTATTCCCAATACCAATATTGTCCAATACGCAGACGACTCTACTTTGATCTGCTCTGCTTCCAGCTTTGTAGAACTCCAATCTCTAACTCAAACCGCTTTCACAACCACAGAAAAATGGATGCACGAAAATCACCTCTCACTTAACGCTAACAAAACTAAGATTCTTCTTTTCACCCACTCAAAATCCAACACCACCGAAAAAAATTAATTTCACATTTCTTGCCTTAACAACTCCAACATGAACACCGTTCCCTCCGCTAAACTCCTAGTTATCACAATCGATGAACACTTAAAATTCAATACCCATATCCAACTTAACATAAAAAAAAAACCCATATAAAACTCGGCCTGCTATACAGAAATAATCAATTCCTCTCCCCCTCTACTCGACATACCTTAGCCACTACATATCTCCTCCCATCTCTTCTATATGGTGCCCCTCTGCTTACAAATTTATCTTCTACCCTAACCTCCAAACTGGAAGTATGCTACAATAAAATTTCAAAATTTGCCTCCAAGGCAAACTCCCTCTCTCATCACTGCACATCACTACAAACTCTAAAGTGGCTTGAACTCCCAAATCAACTAGACTACCTCCAAATTGTCTCAGCCCACAAGTTAATCTTTCAACTCACCCTCTGCCCCGCACTATCCAATATTCTTTAACCTTACTCCCCCCCGACCCCTTAGATCTTCTAACCAAAACCTTCTTTCCATCCACAAACCCAAGCGCCCAGCAGGTCAACTTTTACTCTCCTTTTCCCTTGCTAAAAATGGAATGCCCTTCCCTCTGTCCTGAGGACCTGTGACAACCTACACTCCTTCAAAACTCAACTCCTCTCCTACCTACATACTCATCGAAAATGTAACTGCACACTTCACTCTATACCCCCCAAACTCCCCTCTTCCTTCTCTCTTGGCTAACCTTCATTACCTTCATATTTCTCTCTTGGTCACACTTTGCCACAGTAACTAACAACTACTCCTAACCCTGTACAACTTTTCCTATCATCCTCTTAGACTCTTTCCTTAACTTCAAATGTTACTGAATTACTGATATGAAGGAATTTGCGGTAGGTAGTCTACCAACTTGAACTGCTTACCTCCTACAATTTAAATGATTCAACCTTTTGTATGTAAATCATTTTTTCTCTCTTTGAATTCTATTTGTACTTCTAAAAATGTGATCTAAAGATGTAGGTTGACACAATGGGCAGGATTCACGAAGGCTTGCACGGAGTCTAAGAGTAGTGTAAGACTCCATGCAGCCCTCACGATCCAGGAACAGCCCGAAATTCCGTGTAAGAGACCAGCTAAAACGTCTCTTACACGGAGTGGGCGTGGATGTGCTAATCACCTCACTTGCAGCCGAAAGGCATGCAAATGAGGTAGATTAGCGATCCACGAAGCCCAAACCAGCCCGTGTAAGAGACGTTTTAGCTGCAGAAATGTACTCAGTTGACAACTGAGTACGTTTCTGCAAAAAACACAATGGAGCCATGTCAGCTCCAAATAAAGGGTGCATATGTGTCAGGCAGCATGCCAATGGCCAAATATGTGGCCATTGGCAAGGTACCCTGATGCAAATTTGAGAAATAAATGTTTAAATGCAGCGCACCCCGCGCAAATGGGCTGCGCTATATAAAACATATAAATGAAGGTTATAAACCCACAAATGTGGGTTTTATGCAATACATGGATTTACAATGCAGGGACCAGCAGACCAAAAACAACATGGCCACCTTTTAGTGGTTGCTAAGGGGGGGAGCTGAGAGCTGAGTCTAAGACATGTAACTAAGCATTAGTAGGCAATCTGATGTAAATGAGTGTTAGGATACTGAATCCCACTGTCACATAGCAAATGAGCACATTCTGAGTAGTGTAAGAGTTACATAAGGGGGAGGAACATAGTAGGAGATAGGTGACATCACAGGGGGGAATGGCAGAAAGAAATGCAGTTCATTGGAGGTCAGTGTTACATGACAGATGTCAGACACATATCATGGAAAGAGGAGTGCCACAAGATAAGCATGGGAAAGTCAAGAAATGGAAGGTGTACACTGTTGCTTACACCAAAGTTTCTTGCTGGGCGTGCATGCGCACGTGTGCGCGCCATGAGGCGCGCGTGTAAGGCAGACTGAGCATGTGGGAGCCTGTTGGCAGACTTGTAAGACTGTTTGCGCTGGTGTGCGCGTGTTTTAACCCAAATAAGAAGATTCTAAACCGTGTAAGCATGTGTGCGTGCGTGTAAGCCACTGTGAGCGTGTTTCTGCTGGTATGCACATTGCTCCCCCCTGAGGAAACAGAGAGGAAAAAGGAAGCAACAGAATTAGTAGGAAGCTAGCAGGGAATACTACTGGAGCTAGCAGGTGAAAACAATTAGAAGCAGGCAATTACACAGGCAGAATAATAGCCCAGCCAAGCACTTAAAACTCTGCAAACAGCAGTGCAGGATGTTTCTCTCAAGAGACACTGCAAGACAGGAGTAAGCTATTAGAAGTGAAAACTGAAAAAGCTGAACTCAGAGCAGAAATGCTAGGGGCTGCCATAGCTGTCATAAGGAGACATAGGCGACTTGCTGAGGGTGGTGACAATGCAAATGGTGCCAGACAACCCACAGTGAGGAGACGGAGAAGAGTGTACAGGCCCAGGGTCACCTACCACGGGTTACATGAGCTGGAGATAGTGGAGCACTATAGAGTGGACAGAGACCTCCTGCAGCAAATTGTTGAGCTGTGCAGGCCACACCTCACACACAGAACCAACAGAGGGGAACCCATCCCAGTGGAAACCAAGGTATGTGTTGGCCTAAGAATACTAGCAACAGGTACCTTCCAGAGACCAACTGGTGATATGATGGGGATATCACAGGCATCAGCCTCCAGGGTACTGCACCAGTTCCTGGATGCCATGTCAGCACATGTCGGTGATCATGTATATTTCCCCAATGCCCGTGAGGTATTGGCCAGCAATATGCGTCTCTTCCAGCAAATAGCGGAATACCCTGAGGTAGTGGGTGCAATAGACTGCACGCACATACACATCAAAGCACCAGCCGGTGAGTGGGGTAGGGCCTACATTAACCGCAAGGGCTTCCCCTCTATCAACTGCCAGGTCGTGTGTGATGCCCAGGGCATAATAATGAATATGTGTGCTGACTGCCCTGGGAGCTACCATGATTCCCATATCTGGCATTTGACGCAGCTGTACCAGACATTTGCCAATGGGGACATCCCACATGGACACCTAGTGGGGGATGCAGGTTATGCACTGGAGGCGTGGCTGATGACATCCATCAGAAATGCACACACACCTGAACAGGAACGCCATAATGAGCACACGCACAAACATCTGGTGGAGCCTTGCAGTACTCACCAACTACATGTACCCAAATTGTCATGGTATGTGCTATGCTACATAATATGATCTTGCGAAAACAGCTGCAGCAGGACCAGCATAGGGCCAGGTCAAACAGCCCCCCACCATTGCCAAGGCCATCACAGGCAGAGCGTGACTCGGAGGAGGAACAACCTGAGCCTGCCCCAGTAGGCAGAAGGAGGCGTGCCCAGTATGCCCTGGCCTTGGCAAAGAGGCAACACATAGCACATACACTGGCTCAGTAGGAACCCTGGGAATGATACCCCTCTCTGACTCACTCATATAATAACAGGGATGCCTAAAATGACATAACCTGCTCTCAAACATGTACAGGGAGTGTAGTATGTGCATCCGACAGAGGCAGCCCTGCAGCACCACCTGAGGCATGAATGCCATGTGTTAAGCAATGTAACACCATGTAGTATATGCAAACTTGATGACCCTGACTAACATCCTACCCTCACCAAGCATGATGCCACAATATGACGATGAGATGATCAATTGCAATAATTGGCTGAAGTATTGCTGTTAGTCAAAGGGGATCCAATGTGTGCCAGCCTGGGATGACATGCTGAGCATGGCATGATGCTCCACCTGCTAGGGGTGGCATGCACCTATCAGTCCTGGCCTTATGGATACTGGCAAAGGCTGTTGTTACCCACAGCGTGCCTTGAATAGGTAAGGCTCAAAACACAAACCCACCTCCATAGGTATCACAAGGGATAAGAACCTAGATGTAATGCTACCCAATGCCAGAAGTCTAAACAGCAAGATGCATGCAGTCTAAACTCCCCCAGTATGGAGAATGTTGATATCTGTCCTGTAACAGAAAACTGGGTCAAGGCTCACAACAGCACCCTAACACTACCAGGTTACACCTCATACTGTGCTGTACAGCCTCAAAACATGGAACAAGCTACAAAAGGAGGGTGACTAGCAATAATTGTCAAGGATAACCACACCCCCATGTTGGTACCACAACAAGAAGCAGCATGGACTAGCCATGGTCAAGTAACAGTGGCTAAAACTGCCTCCCAGTTTATAGCCTGCTACAGACTACCATCCTAACACCAGGAACTGCACGTGGCCTATGTTGGAATACATGAATATATCAAGCCCTCCAAACCACATTATATTGGGTGACTGAAAATACCCAAACATAGACTGGGAGCATTATACTAGCTCCAACACTGTAGGACAAAAGTTCCTAGAATCCATAAACCAAAATTCCCAGGAACAACGTACCACTCCCACAAGAGGGGTAAGCATACTGGATGTGATAATCAGCAACATGGGTACTGGATGGCAAGATGAGAAGTGTATCACTCACTGGTAAGACCAGACCATAGAGTAATCACACTGGATATACACATCCTGACCACAGTCCCTGGCCAGAAAACCACAGTGCAAAACATGTGTAAAGCAAAAGTTGCACTCCTCCAAACTGATGTGGAATCCATTAAAGGCCCTGTGCAGGTGCAAAATATGGGCCACACCTCAGAACCTGTTATACAGGCATTCCATGAACACTGCCAGGAATGCATGGATTATGCAATCCCAAATAAAACCAAGACACAATGCCATACACGCAGGCATCTGGCATGGTGGACTCCAGCCATTACCAAACCATGCAAGAGAATGAGGAAGGTACTACATGATAGAGCAAACATAAAAGGGAAGTAATCACTGATCAGTAGTATGGCAATAAAATATGTCCACACATACAATCCACTAAGGCCAGCTACAACAAGTTGAATCTGTGAATCTTGAGGCAATGTTACACCTGCCCCATGTACACAGACAACCCTCAACTCCCCCCAAGAAATACAAATATATGTGAGAGATGCAACCATTTATCCAAACTGGAGGCTGAGCTCTCTCAACTCAGTACTGTCAAAACTAGTCAGGAGGAGAAGGTAACCACACACACCACAAACCCAGTCTCACATAGACCTATCACAACTGCAAACCAAAGACATAAACACAGAAAAACATTCCCGGAGGCCCTAATTACAAACACACCACATCAACAGAGGCCTCCAAAGCAGACACCCAAGCAACCACTACCTCCAAACATAGCACATGCAACACATAGTACACAAAGCTGGTGTGCCAAACAGTCACAGGCCAGAAGGAGAAACAACATGCCTGATACAGTTGTAATAGGTGACTCCATAGTCAGACACACTGCTGTCCCGCTCACCAGACTGAACAAGGGAAAGGGTACAGTAAGCTGCCTGTAGGCTGCTACAATACGCCACATAACACAAGTACGCAGGTCACCCCAAAGCAAGTAGAAATATGATGCAGTCGTTGTCCATGCTGGTGTGAATGACCTGAGATGTACCTCCCCGGACTACATGAAAAGAGACATAGATGAGCTCTCCGATTATGTAGTCCAGGCTGGTATGACACTGACCATGTGCAGCATCCTACCCTCACCAAGAATGATGCCACAGTACAAACACAGAATGATCAGCTTTAACAAGTGGCACAATTACTGGTGTCATTCCAAGGGGATCCAATGTCTGTCTGCTTGGGATGTCATGCTTGACAAGCCACGCTGCTGTTCCAGGGATGGCTTGCACCTGTTACCCCTGGGCATCTGGATATTGGATAAGGCTCTTGCCACCTCCATAGAGCCTTTCGTAGGCAAGGCTGAAAAGACTAACCCACCTCCCTAGAAAACATAAGTGGAAAGAAACATAAGGGTAATGCTGCCCAATGCCAGACATGTAAACCTCAATATGCATGCTCCCGAGGCCCTCCCCAGTATGGAGAACATCGATGTCTGTGCAGTGACAGAAACCTGCAGCAAGGCTCCTGACAGCACACCAGCACTACCAGGTTATACCTCATATCATGCGTTATGGCCCCAAAACCTAGACCAAAACATAAAAGGAGGGGGAGTATCCATATTCAGCACAGACACCCACATGTCCAGGTAACTGACAATGCACGAAGCATCGGAGACCACCCATGTGCAACTAACCGTAGGCAAAACTGCTGTACAGTCTGTAGCATGCTACAGACCACACTCTCACACACAGGAACCCCACCCAGCCGTCCTGAAGACACTGGACAGTATGAATGTCGCACCAAATACCAAACAAGGTACTCACAAATTACCACATAGGTGGTAATACATTATGTATGGAAGGAGTAATCAGGGACCTAGGGACACAAGTGGACAGTAACCTGTTATGTGACACTCACATTGCCAACGTGGCTAGGAAGACTGTCTATATTGGACACCGTATCATGAAAGGATTCACATCTACGTCAACAGAGGTCATTATGCCCCTATACTGTTCTCTTATCAGACCCATAATCTAGTACAATGCCTCATTTGGGATGTACCTTACCTGACACCTGCAGCAGTTAGAAAGACCTCAAAGGTACCTCACCAAGAGGATAAAGGGTCTCAAATATATGTCATATGCTGCCTGGCTGTAGACACCCCAGCTGTATGCAGTCACATACTGCCTACACAGAGGTGTTGTATGCCTGTTGTACAAGGCCATGTACAACACAGGAGTAATGGACATGCTCCACCCCAGAAAACCCAAATCCATCGGAGCTGTGAGAGTGAGAGATGTCAACCTCAACACATAATGAAATAGGATGTGCTGGAGGGACAGATACATAACCCAGAGGCTCCCTACACCCTGGAACAGAATCCCACTCCATGTTAGGCAGAGCACCTCACTGACTCTCTTCAACAGGAATCTTGCCAAGTGGATGGATGATCGTAGATGTACACTGGGGGTCTTCACTGTGTCACGTCCAGACAGAGGCACAGTAAAGTAAATCATAAATGCCCATAATATTCACATAGCAAGGGGTGGCAAAAGCCACACACACTCTGGCTAGGCTTATAAATGCCCTAGGGCGGATAGCCTAGTATGAACCTATGAACCTATGAAGATACAAATTGTACAGGACACTAAGAATAATCACAAGGCTTTCTTAACTGATGGTAGGAACCTTGTTGGGAATTCACAGATATGCTCTGAATCACTCAAATATGACAAACAACATACCAAACACACACACATATTGCCAACATCCAACCTGACAGGTGCAGTGCAAACCCCCCCCTAAAAATGCAAAATATCAATCCCAGCAGAGTGCTGGCCCCCTGACATTGCAGATGCTGAGGTAACAGCCAGCATCTACAAAGAAAAACACACAGCATCAATGGTATGAGATGGTGTCCTGGGCTGAGTCCAACATGGACTCCAAGAAGAATGGAATGCCAAATAACACTACTGCTCAATGTCAGCCTTACCACAGGATATGTACCCAAAGAGCAGTGTACAACAACAGTGGTCCTTCTCCACAAAGGTGTTGCCTGAATGGATACTGCAAACTACCACCCCAGAATCCTGACAAGCTTGGTCTGCAAAGCTATGGAAAGGATCAGCATGTACCACAGACATAAAGATATTGGGGACCTACTGACACTGGACCCTACCCAGTGTGGCTTTCTTAAGTGCAGATCCTGCCCCTTAAACACGTTTGACTCATTTGAAACAGTCATTAAGGTCATTGATGAGGGGAATGTGGTCCACACAGCGTAGCTGGACCTTGCAAAAGGCTTCCATACAATACCCCACGTGTTCATAATAGATAAGCTCATCAGCTTAAATATAAACCCCTATGTCAGTAGAGGGGTTGCAAACCAGACCAAGGACAGAACTGACATGGTCAGAAATGCTGCAGCCATGTCAGACTACAAACCAGATATAACTGGCATCCCACAAGGCTTGGTCCTGGGACCTCCCTCGTTTGGTATATATGTGGTATATATGTCCCATAGGTACAGGCCAACATGGAACGACTGTGTCTGAACAAGTTTGCAGAGGACTACAAACTGGCCACCATATCTGACCCTCCAACTGACACAAGCATCCCACAAAAGGGCCACATAGAAACAGACAACTGGAGCCATAGCCATGTCAGCAAGCTAATTGCAGAAAAGTGTATAGTCAACCCCTGTGGATATACAGTAAGTGCCCACCAATTACCACATAGGTGTTAACCCATTAAGTACTTAACATGTAATAAGAGACCTGGGGACACAAGTTGATAGATATCCTGCATTGGACAAGCATGTGGCTGTAGTGGTTACAGAAACATACCATATACCCACCTAATCATGAAGGTTGTCAGATCTAGATCAGGGGAGGTCATTGTGGCTCTGCAGTCATCCTTCATCAGCATTACAATTGACTACAATGGCCCCTGTGGGATGTACCTCAGCAGACACCTCCATCAACTGGAAAGACCCCAAAAGTACCTCACCAGGGGTATCAAAGAGCTTGAACAGACGCCATGTGTTGCCTGATTAAACAAACTGCAGCTCCACACACTGCCATACTGCCCACCCAGAGGCAAACTGTGCCTGATGTATAAAGCCATGTCCAAGCTGGAATCAATGAACATGCTGCACCTTGTACAATCTGAATGGCAGTGAGCTATGCACATGAGAGACCTGAACCCCAGCACTGACATACATAGGACAAGCTGTACTGAATGATCCATAACACAGAAGCCACCCCAACTCTTGAGTAAACTCCCAGTACAGGTTAGCCAGAGAGTCACTCATCGACTCTCCTCAAGAGGAATCTTGATGAGTGGATGGGAGATGGTAGGTTTACCCTGGGTATCACTGTTATGTCACGGGTAGACGGAGGCACAGTATACTAACCATGACATATGTTATGGCAAACTCCAGTTACAATGTGTGTCGAAGGACAAACACACTCTCTGACTAGCATTAGAAATGGCCTAGGGCACATCGCTAGTGTTTGCCAATGTACACCTATGTTGTGGAATACTCTACCAATGTTGGACAAGCCTGATTTAAGTAGTTCATATCTGAACATAATGCAACATGGTCATATGTGCACAACTGGCCCCTAACCAGTCTGTTGTGCTCACTATGAAAATTTAAAGCAGTGATAGGACTAAAGCTCAGGATACTGTCCACCACAGTGAAAGTACTGAACCAGTACACTATACGGTACTACAGTGTTAGGTCAGTATGAAAGGATGTTGACAACTGTATGCAAAGTATCCCATGCAAACCCTGCAGGCACAGTATAATCCCTGTTGTGTTCAGACACAAAGCAGTTGGACAGTAAGTACACAACATGACACACAACACACAACCATAAATGTGAGATATTGTTGAAGTTCACACTCATCCACAAATGTGGTGGACTGCAGAGTTCAACATATGGAAAGCTCACACTGGGCATGCTCGCACACTTTGATAAATGAGACATATGTCAGACAACATGCCATGGAAAGCCTGAACTGGGCATGCTCACACACTTAGGCCATATCTCAGTTTAGCAGTTGGCCACACATATCTGGTATTTGTACGTGTTATTCCAGGAACCAACCACATTACAGCAATCTGCCCAGTGCACACAGTTAAATGACTAAAGAGACATAAGTGATATAGTGGATCCCTCTCATATTCAAACATCTTCCACAGATACACAAGTTGTTCATAGAAACAGGGAATGCTATGGCAATAAAGACCTGCAAACAGTCTATCAGCAACAAATATTGTGCATCTGACAATTAAACATATGGGTGTAGAGGTCAACACTAGGCTGTTTGCCTTAGGGAATGAAAGCTTAGCCAGAGTGTGCTTGGCGTCTGCCTCCCCAGTACAGTAGGCTACTGTGCCACTGTAAAGTAGGTCACATAAGGCACCATTTGAGGCTAGTGTGCTGTACCTCCATCAAGCAGGGACACAGTGGAGATCCCAGGGGTTGCATTTGCTAAGCCACATCCATGTTGTTGGTGTGTGCTGGAAGAGGGTTGATGAGGACCTCTAACAGTAAGTGGGCATCAATAACAGACTGAGGGGAGCCTTATCTGCAGTGTCTGGACAATTTCACTGTCAACATCTTGTCGTGATGATTATGAGGGATTGAAGTGTCATGCCAGTACTGTTCAGAGATGTCCTCCCTCTGTGGGCTACTGCTCTGCAATGTATTAGCTCACTCTGTCTGTTGGACAGCTCATATATGCCTGGTGTATACCTGACAGGTGTCCTGTTGTGGAGGAGTCATGGGTATATTTGGGATAGCATGATCAATGCAAACCTTCCACATGCTCATAGAATGCAATTGTCAAGGATTATGCAGAGTGGCCTGTATACTCCCCCAGCATGGGTCCTTTGAAGTCTTCCACCCCAGTCTTCACAAGTGTAAAGTCTGCTTTTGATAAATACACTTTGCAGTGACAACCTTGCCTGGGGGTGGGGATGGGATATGGATGTCCAGGGAAAGGTGGGTATGGTCAGATATCAACAATGGTGGTCTACCTCTGGTGTGGAACAGTGAGTACCCATGTTGCAGATGGTCAGGCGCAATATGTATTCCCCCTTGTGGCTGTGGTGAGTGGTCCTGCCATAGCACATGGAATCACAAATTGTAGTGGCTGTAGGGTAATGTTGTAGAGGCCTGAGTAGTTCCCACACACAATATACCTGTACCTGACGTTAACAACTGGAATGGTGTATGTGAACACCTTCATATCTTGGCACTGTTCCCAGGGAAGCAAAGTGTGTGTCCTGGATGTGGGAGGGGTGGTCCGAATTGGTTGAGTTGTGTGTTACAGGTCCTGTGGTCACGAAGCATGGTATAGAACATAACCTGCCAGTGCTGATGTGCATATCTGACTGCAAATGCATATATATGCTATCCCCCACCTGACAGGTAGTAATAGATGTACATACCGCTGTAGAAATAATGATGTCAGCACCCTATAAATACTGCAGGTGCAGAACAGATGCCCAGTAATTCGGATAGTGCGCTCTGCTAATGCGTCTCCCTCAAGTGTCCTAATATAGTTAGGTAGGGGTTTGAATCCTGCAAATGCTCAGTGTGTGTGTGTGGGTGAGCGGGGTTGGTGTGTGTGCAATTCTGTGTGAGAGAAATGTCCCTTTTGGCAACTAGGAGAACACACTACAGGATGCACATTCCCCTTTCTAAACACTGATGATGTCAGCACCCTATAAGTAAAGCAGGAGAAGGGAAACCTCCCAGTAATGTGAATAGCGCGCTCTGCTAATGCGTCCGTCTTGAGTGTCATAACATAGTTAGGTAGGGGTTTGAATCCTGCAAATGCTCAGTGTGTGTGTTTGGGTGAAGGGGGTTAGTGTGTGTGCAATTCTGTGTGAGGGAAATGTCCCTTTTGGCAACTAGGAGAACACACTACAGGATGCACATTCCTCTTTCTAAACACTGATGATGTCAGCACCCTATAAGTACAGCAGGAGAAAAAAAACCTCCCACTAATGCGAATAGCGCACTCCGCTAATACGTCCGTCTTGAGTGTCATAACATAGTTAGGTAGGGGGTTGAATCCTGCAAATGCTCAGTGTGTGTGTTTGGATGAGGGGGGTTAGTGTGTGTGCAATTCTGTGTGAGAGAAATGTCCCTTTTGGCAACTAGGAAAACACACTACAGGATGCACATTCCCCTTTCTAAACACTGATGATGTCAGCACCCTATAAGTACAGCAGGAGAAGTGAAACATCCCAGTAATGCGAATAGCGCGCTCTGCTAATGCATCCGTCTTGAGTTTCATAACATAGTTAGGTAGGGGTTTGAATCCTGCAAATGGCAAGTGTGTGTGTGGGGTGGAAGTAGGGTGTGTGTAATTACATGTGTGAGAGAACTGACCCTTTTGGCAACCAGTACAACACACCAGCTGGTGCATATTCCAATCTCTACACAGAGATGATGTCAGCACCCTACAAGTACAGCAGAAGAGGGCAAATCTCCCAGTAATGCAAATAGCATGCTCTGCTACTGCGTCTCTCACTACTGTCATAGCACAATTAGTTATGGCTTTGAATTCCACACATGCGACATGTGCTTTTGTCACACAGAATGCCCATGTGTGTGGGTTGTTGTTCACAATAATGCATGACATCGATTAAACCAGTAATGGCAATGGACACAGATGATGTATGTGTGTGCCAAATACACATATGTACCTGTGACCTTCAATAGTTCCCATGTCTGATGCCTGCCACATGTGAATACATGGTATTTGCACTGGATAACATTATGACTGTGGTCTTCTGTGCAGGTGCTGCATGTGGTATGTGTATATACAGTGTGAGTTGTATATGGTATTATCCTAGCAGCGAGGGATACACATCTGGTCTGGGGCATATAGTCTACATGTTGTTGATGAACAGGTGCTGCATGTTTTCACCTGTTGTGGGAGTGGTAACAAGTTGTTCCATAGCAATGCAGTGACTACATGCTAGGAACCTTTCAGCTAGGGTGTTGTAGCTACAGTAATTCATCAGCATTCAGTAATACTTCAGCATTCTTGGTGAGGGTATGATGCCAACCAAGGTCAGGGTCATACCAGCCTGTGCCACATGCTGAGAGAGCCCTTCTATGTTCCCTATCATGTAGTCCAGGGAGGTACATCACAGGTCAACCATAGTGGCATGGACAATGACTGGGTCATATGTGTCCATGCCTCTGACTGACCTGTATGCTTGTGTTATGTGGTGGACCATAGTGCCCCACGGGCATATCACTGTGACCTTCACCTTGTCCAGCCTGGTGAGCGGGACCTCACTGTACCAGACAATAAAGGTACCTAACACAACTGTAGCAGGTGAGTTGTCTAGCCGTACAGGCTGTGACTGTTTGGCACACAGGATTTGTGTGCAATGTGTTGCACGTGCTGTGTTCCGGCTTAACGTATGCCTGTGTGCCAGCTGCAGAGGTGTCTGCTGCTCAGGCAGGATGCTATTCTGAGGCTCCACGAATGTCCCAGTGTGTTCATGTGTTTGGATTGCTGTCAGTGTAGGTCTACATTAGACTGGTATTGTAGTCACTGTAGTATTTCATGCCACCTGACAGGTTATGCCAGTACTGGGTTCAGAGTGCTTAGTCCCCAGTTTGGCTATGTGGTTGCATCTCATACATGTGTTGTACGTCCATGTGTAGGGGAGGGGGTTGACTGTGTACATGTGGCAGCTGTGACATTGCCACATGACTCACATATTCCACAAGTGTACTATAGAGGTGACTGACAAGTGACCTTTGCACATGCTACCATAGTATTGTGATTGCCATGGTGATTAACAGCACATAGGGCCAATGGGGAACAAGGTACAGAAGGTGAGTATGTGAGGGTGTAGTGCCTGTGATTAGTTAGCACTGGCATATATGACTGCTCACGTGGTCAAATGCCAGGTAAGTCATATGCAATGTGTCACAGGCAACGTGCATGTGAACAGGACAAACAGTGACGTTCTGTCAAGTGAGACATGGACATACATATAGTAAGCTATGCAGATGTCACTAGGAGTCCACAGAAGCTCTGTAAATCTGCATTGCATGTGGGATCAGTGTTCCAGGGTAACTGCAAGCAAACATGCATGCAAACAAAGCTACAGTAAGCAGGGCTGCATGTAGTCCATTGTACAACAAACAAGCTGTACCACTTCCAGTAGGTAACAGTGCAAATATGCAGGCACTATACACATGTACATGGAAATACACAGGTCAGATGGCCAGGGTCCAGTCTCAGTGCACACAAGTGTACAGACCATGTACCGTCAGGATGTACAATAACCGGATGGAAACCCAGGTGCTCATACCTGCAGTAATACACATGTCAAATAACAGACACTGAGCCTTCACTCAGTGGTTCCATACTTAGTAGGATGTATGCTACCTGTCCTGCCACCACAGTATCCCTGACATTTATGGGGACTCTCCCTCCTGTGAAAGTTAGTTTTGTGTGTTGGGGCTGTCTAGCATGGTATGAGATGTGAGCTTGCAGTGCTAGGGTGCTCCTGTGTGTCCTGTACCAGTCATGTAGTACTGCACACATATCAGCATCCTCAAACATCCGCATTGCAGAGTCCAGTGTGGGCAACATGCCACTTGCAGTTTACATGTCCATCATTGCGTATCAATCCTTCCATTACCTTATCCCCTGTGCTACCTATGTATGTAGCCTTCTGTTGACATCCTTACCACCAGTATGCCAACATGTGCAGATGATACACTATGGTACTTACCATGGGTGTAGAAAACAGTACAGGACAATCATACCCTTACTGCATCAGGCATGCTGGGATATACCCACAATTATATCAGCACACAGTACTGTTAACAACATGATACTATTACTACACGTCTATGTAGTCACCCTGTGCATCAGCAACATGTTAACCTGTACCTGCACTGATGTTACAGATTGCAGGAGGTGGCACAGTTTCATCATATGCACAGGGTGTGAACTTGGTATGCCTGAGTCTTCCACTGATACCACCAATTGACATGTATGTGTATGTGTGTTAGTGAGGGACAGCAGTACAAGGTGGGGCAATGTTGATGCAGTGTGTGCGTGTATGCGGTAGCCCTAGGTGTTGTCAATTCGCATGTGTGTATGGATGCAGACAGTTCCACCTCATGGCTGCCATATACTGGTGTTTGTGGACAGCCACAGACTGTACCTGCCAGGTCATACAGATCAGTGTCTCTGGCCATGGACACGGTACCTGTGCCTTGCGGGGGTGCTACGGACTGTATCTGGTACCAATCCAGAATGGGTACTGTCATCAGAAGCAGGTGTTCATTGACTGGACACAGATCCCTGTTGGGTCTGTCCAGAGCCACGTGCACGTGGTCTCCTGGGGCGGTCTGATGACAGCACAGACCCAGCATTGCTGGGGCTGCTGCTGGCACTATGGGGGCGGCCGCGGCCCTGTTGTCGTCCGCGACGACTGCCAGCTGCTTCTGTTGCTGGCATACGCCCACGTCGACGCCTCAACTGTCCACTATTGCCCTAGCACATGGACATGTAGTTGTGGAACTGATCTAATATGTCCCCACAACGTCTGTCTATGACATCGGTGAAATTACGGATGGCAGCCGCAGTGTCACGCATACTGTCAGTCATGGCTGTGCGACATGCTGTCAGCTCCCTCAGACCCTGTCTGGTGTACCGTTCCATACGTGACTGTGCCTGCATGACAGCCCGAAACATAGCTGAGGTTGTAAGACCTCTGTGGGCACGTCTGACAGGGGCAGTACACCCACGGATGCTCCCACGAGAACCCCTGGACATCTGTCTGTGTGGTACCATCTCAGGGCCATCCCCATGGCTGCTGTGTGGGGAAGCATGTGCCACAGATACCACATTACCCTGGTCAATGCCCACTGTATCCTGTCCATCACCTAGGGACATTGATGACAAAGGGTGTATTGGCAGGATGACTGTGCACATTGATGGGGTTGACAGCTGTGTACTGTCAATTGCCTGACCAATGACGGACCCTGGCACACCTTCCTGTGCCATTACACAGATGTCATCATTATCAGTACCCATGGCACCTGATTCAGGTTCTCTGCTGCATGACACCAGAGCAGCACCAGAACCTGTGGGAGGGGAAAAAGGAAACACAGTTCACAATGTCTACACAATGTTACCAGTGATGCACACATGCACAGGTGCACACATGCACACATGCACAGGTGCACACATGCACACATGCACACATGTACAGGTGCACACATGCACACATGCACACATGCACAGGCGCACACATGCACACATGCACACATGCACAGGTGCACACATGCACATGTGCACACGTGCACACATGCACACATGCACACAGTTGCACACTTGCACACAGTTGCACACTTGCACACTACTCAGTATGCGAGATATCAACACACAGACACAGACACACCTGCATGCATACACAGAGCACTACTAAGTGAGCCTAATATTACTATTACTATCAAGACTATTAAAGGTGTTGTTAATACACACTCACCAGCATGGATAGGCTGCATTGCTGTTACACCGGAGGGACCTGCAGAAGTGAGGAAATTAATGTCAGTGGGCACAACTGTGCCATTGTTACTGAGTAGGATACAGGTCAGTAGTACAACAGTTGCCTTTCACAGGTCAGCTGCTGATATTGAGAATATCACACTTGCACATTAAATACTATGATGACAGCTACAAACCAAGGACACACCTCACACATGCATTAACTACCAGTGTACACAACAGTCAACTATACATATGGCATATTACCTGCACGCTCGTAGTCTTGGTGCTGTGTGGCTCCAGCCTCCATCATAATGTAGGTCTGTTGCTGTTGTTGTTGTTGGCGGGCTGGAGCCACAACACTTATGAGTAGTCCCTCCAGTCTGGTGAGTGGGGGATGTGTAGCCACCCCACCACCTGTGGCAGCCTGTTGCCTGTGGATATCTGACGCACGCTGACGGACATTTCTGATTAAATCACTGCAGTGATGTGGTACCTGCTCATATGTCCTATTATGCGTGCCTATGTCATTTACCCGATAGACCAGGTCTTGCCACAGTGCAGCCCTCTCCTGCTGATTCTGGCTGGTGTGGGAAAAGAGTATTGCATAATCCCGCACCAGGCTCTGGTGTATTTCCTCATCCTCAGCTGCAGAGTACGCTGGATTGCGCTGGTGAGCCATGGTCCTGAAAAAGGAAATAACATGATATCAGCAAAATATGTCAGCAGAATTTGGCACACATACTACACATGCTACTCGACTGTTGTGATACAACATATCTCACATATATAGCATCTGTCTGTCTACTGGTGGATACACATGTAAATGGCCAGGTATCAGTGCTCAGCCAACAACTGTGCAACAGTACCTGGCACACTCCATACGACATACTACCAAACCCCAGCAGTCAGAACACTGATTCAGGTCCAAAGCACCTCCTCACTCTGGGGTTTGTATCGAGGTACTGTATGGGGTACATCATCAACTACTGTGATCTGACCACAAACTAATTGCCCTGGATATACATATCCCACCTCCACCACCAGCACAAACGACTACAGTGAATAACATTTCAAATGCAAACTTTACACTTTGTAACACTGAGATGGTATCCTTTAAGCTCACTGGGCCAGTGGAAGACACAACCCACAATGCTGACTCCTTCACAAATGATTTCTACAGACATCTCCGAGAATGCATGGATCATGCAATCCCATATAAGACCAAGACACTCTCCACAAAGGGAAAGCATCCTGTCTGGTGGACCCCAGCCATAGACAGATTGTATAACAAAGATGGAAGCTACTGCAAGACAGAGCATAATTCCATAAAGGGAAGGCATGTCTGATCAGCACTAGTAAAGAGCTATTTTCTCTCATACAAACATCCATGGGCAACTTTGAGAGGGAAATCACCGGGACACTACAGATAACCACAAGGCCTTCTTCAGTTATGTTAGAAACCTGGTCAGAAACCCTCCAATATGCTCATAGTTAGTACACAACAACAAATAATTCACTGAACCCACAGATATTGGCAACATTGTGGCAGACAGATTCAGTGCAAGTTTCCCTCTCCCTCTCCCCAAACTAAGACATACTTATCACAGCTGACTGTAACCTCCCTGTCATCACAGATGTCCAGGTGAGAGCCGCCCTCAGAAAAGCAGAAAACACAGCATCAATGGGACCTGATGGTATCCCGGTTGCATGCTACATGAACTCCAAGAGGAGCTAAACACACATATAGAAGTGCTATGTAACACTAGCCTGACTACAGGATATGTACCTGTACACTGGCGTACAGCAGCAGTGGTTCCACTCCACAAAGGAGGCACCCCTACATACCAATACAATACAACACAATACAATACATTACAATACAATACAATACAATACAATAATGCTATTGCCCCTGGGACTACAGCAGCATACTGTTCTGCTACCCTGACCATTGTGACACATGTGATGTGATGGTACCTGCTCCTGTCAAACAGTTACACAGGGTGACTCATATGGCATATTACCTATCTGACTAACATTCAGCAGGGGTATGTGTGACATGTACTCATAGGGAGTCTTGCTTCTTAACGCTGTGTGGTTTATTGCAGGGTATGTCTTATCTGTGGGTATGAACTTGTACCTCCGCCATGTGCTCTCTACTGCGGTGTCAAGGATGACACACAGCAGTCATTTAGGTTGTGGATGGTGTGAGATGTTCCTATGGTTGTTGGACATCTGTCATGGGTGTGACTTAAGTATGTAAATCCTGGAGTGGCAACCTCTATATGGGTAGTATGTGTGTACTCTGTGGTGTTGTCAGTCACTGTGCATTGGTAATGTGTTTGAGTGCATTGTCACAGTGTTGCACATGTCACTGTGTCCTTCTCCATATCTGTAGCTGTCATGTGAGGTACATACCGTGGCAGCCATTGTGTGGTGTGGAGGGGTACACTGACCTACATGTCCATAGCTGACACACCATGTCTGCTGACACATACCATGTGCAGGTATTCCAGGAATAGTGTGCCACTGTGACTATCATTGGGGGGACTATTGTACACATTTATGACCCTGTTCACCCCTGACACATGCAGTGGTGGGCAGCCAATCACATATCTGGTGGTTACTGGTGTAGGTGATTTGAAATGGGGTATGGTACTCCAGTTTCGACACTGGTGTTCACTCCATGCCTTTGTCACCAGGCAACTGTTGCAATACATCTGTACACATGTGCCTCACTCAGAATATATATACATCTCTCTCTCTCTCTCTCTCTCTATATATATATATATATATATATATATATATATATATATATATATATATATATATATATATATATATATATATGTCTGTATACATATACACATATATATATATATATATATATATATATATATATATATATCTCGATGTACATATATTGCTATAGATATGGAGAGGGGGGGAGTGTGACAGAGAGGGGGTGAGAGTGACAGAAGGGGTGGGACAGGGGGAGTGTGAGATCGTCATATACAGTCATATCTGTAGATAGTCAGATCTGTCTGTCTATGTATATGTATCTACATATATCTATATCTGTATGTGTGTATTACATATATATGTTTCTACATATTCTATCTATCTACATCTGTCTATGTATTCCTACATCCCTGTCTATGTATGTATACATATATGCATATTATATATATATATATATATATATATATATATATATATATATATATATATACATACATACATATATTGACATACATACTTATCCATATGATAGATAGGTATATCAACATGTTTGTTTACAAAACTGTATACACACACTAACATACTGCTAAACATACATAACTGTGAAACCAACTTTGTACATTGCACTACAACCTACATTCAACCTACATTGATATGTGCACATAGATGCCCTCACATACATATGTATGTACAGCCTTCACTGATAGTTGCTGTATGTCCCCCGCCCTATGCACATCTTCATATACATATGGATACACACCAATGACACATATGGAGGGTTCACAGTATGTAGACTTTTAAAGTATTACTTTACATTACCTGTGTTTGTCACAGCTGCTTGCGTTGCCGTTTGGTTTGGTGTCCTGCTGCTGCTCCAGTTGGCAGATGTCAGCTTTCTAGTCGGTTTTGATGAGTGTTTTTGTTTGTGTATGTTTTTTTTTTTCTCTCTCTCTCTCCATACCTCCAGAGGGTGCAATGAAAGTATTGCATGTGTGGGCTGGGAGTACAGCATGCTTTTGTAGGTATCTGCATATGTCCATGTGATGGCCTCTGCACCAATTGTTAGCCAGCATTTGCTAATTGCATGCAGCCAGTTGTGTACTGATTGCAGTTCTCACTGTGATTCCAGGACAGTGCTATGTGAAACAGGCGTAGCCCTTTCAGAGTTTAAGGGCAGGGACCATGCTGGTATGCTGTGGACACTGTTCTGTGAGTGTAAAGGTTAGTATCTCTCTCATATTTCTGGCTGTGTTGTAGATTAATATTTCTCCATTCATTTCTCCAGTTTCCTGTACTAAGTGTGTATGTACACTGACACCTAAGACTACTACTACTGTTAATGTGGGTGTGTGTGCTTTCCTGTGGGACATGTGGTGTAACTGGTTTATAGCAGTGGTTCTTGCACTTTGTTGTTATGGCTTCAATATTTGCCCTTTACATTCACTACTTGTATGCCTGCTAGGTGTCTTGACTGTAGTGTGTTGCTGTGGCTTTCCTATTTTCCATGTACATTCACACCTTGGAATGCTTGCTATATCTGCTAGGGTGTTACTGCATGCAGTGTGGTCTGGCCATGGTGTGGGCCTTGACATCTATTAGGGTATTTGAGTATGCTGCTGAGCAGGCCCCAGAGTCTCTCAGGTGCATCTTTTATCTGCCTCATGGAATGGTACATATCAGTGGGGTACACCCATTAAATTGCCTGGTATTCTGCAGTTGTGACTGTGGGTTAGCATGAGCATATGTATTACTACACTATTTCCAATGTGCAAGTGGTGCATACTTTCAGTACTTCATAGTTACCATTGCATGTGTTGTAACACATTTCTGCCTACTGTTTGTACATTTCACAGGGAGTCTGTGGGGCATCCCTGTAACTCAGTCACTGTTGCTATGTCTAGGCTCTTAACTATTCAAATATGGCAGTGTCAGACCTCTCAAGTGTACAGATATTTGCAGGATGTCCACATTTTTGCCTCATATTTTGGTCCATATCTCATAAACAGCTTTTTCTGGCAAATCACTCTGGGCTCAAGTCAGACTATAGTGACAAACATTTCAGTTTCAGACTTCATACCCTTCCAAACATCCAACATAATGCAAAACCTGTTACTCTCTCAACTGTCTAAGTTTGTTGGAGCAATATTTGGAATGTGTCCCTGTTTTTGGGCCTTTGCTCCACATTTTTTATTACTTTTATTTATTTTATTTTATTTTATTTTATTTTACATTTGTTGACCGGGCTAGTCTGGCTGGATACATGTCCATTTTCAGCAGAGGCCCGAGGAGAAAAGCTCCACTATAACTGGTACATTACATAAAAAAACATTACTGTACGATACAACTTATAAGGATTGATGAACTAATTGAATGTAGGATATTAAAAATACAGAAAACATATTTACAGAATTGTACAGTTCTTGAATTACATCATTTTTTACAGAATATGTATAATACTTAAAATACTAAATACTGAGTAGAAATTCCTAATCACATGTTATTAGGAGAAGCAGGAGTAGTAAGTTTTGAAAAGAAAGGAAGAAAGAGGTAGCACATACAAAGGTCTATACTATATAGTATTGACAGCTAAGATAATACATTTGTGCCAGGGCACCAGTTCTAGGAAATAGAATTGCATGGCAGGGAGCAAAGTGTGAGTGTAAGTGAGAGGGTAGATGACAGGATCCAGAGGTGTATTGAGTAAAGAGAAAAGATGTTATAGGAAAAGTAATATCTAAGTGGATGTAAGGTGAGCTATAGAGGAGGAGTGATACAAGTAGTAGAGACAAGCAGAGAAAGTAGAGGAGGGAGTTGTAAAGAGAGTTGGGCAGTAAAGTCAGTCAAGATTAGAACAAGGGCATAGCCAGTTGGATTTGAAATGGTGCCTTAGTTGTTTTTTGAAAAGTTTTGATGAGCCTAGGGAGGTCAGTTCTATGGGAAGTTTATTCCAGTAGAGCCAACAACATTTGTAAACAAGGAGTCACCAGCTTTATTGTGTGATTTGAGAGTAGTGACTAGCAGTTTGTTTGCTGAGCGGAGGGAAGTAAGATTCTTGTAGGGGTGACAAGGTTATTAAGTATTGGTGTATTATTAGGGTAATGGAGAATTTTATAGGTGATAACTAACTGGTGGAGGAGAATTAGATTTTGAAGTTCAAGCCAGCTGAGTTTTTGAGATTATCACAATGATGGAGTGCAATGGGGAACCTGTGGCAAATCTGGCAATGTTGGTATGTGGCAAGTTTCTGAAGGTTTGATTTTGAAAGGTTGATAAAGGATGGGGAGGCATACAGTAATGTAGAGATGAGATGTGTTTGGGCTAGAGACACCCTGCTAGTTGGTGTAAGAAAGGGCTTAAGTCTATAGAGGGCACCTATCTTTTTATTTACAGCTTTGATGGTTAGGTTAATGTGGGAGTCCGGATGTGTTGCTGTAAGAGGTTGTGGGGTATGGGCAGTGATTATCCTGCTGTGAGTATGTGTATGGCTTGCAAGGTGCTACAGTGACATTATTACCTACTAGCTACCAACTAGCATGGCTGTTTCTGTTCACACACTACTATTATAGAAATCCACTACATTTGACAGTAAATATACATGACATGCTTTGTGTACTACACATCCTATATTCCCTTTACATTCATTCCTACTACTATTTATTGTAGCACAATGTTCTTATATAACAGTCATGGCTTAGTGGTAAGTTATGCAGACTGCTGTTTCCAAGGTCCTGGGTTCGAGACTGACAGTGGGATTTTATTTTGCTTTTGAGCAGACTACAGGCCTTGTCATTCAGAGTGACTAAGGCACTTTTAAGCAGTTGTAACTGGGTTAGCGCTGGTTTGCGCGGAGCTCACGCATGTGCACTGGCATTCAGCTCCGCGCACACCCGCTTACAACTGCTTAAAAGTGCTTACTCTTGCGCACACCCGCGCTAATTTCTTTGAAAGAAATGAAAATGGGGAGACAGGAAAGTGGTGAAAAAGGGGTAATAAAGAGGGTAAGACAGTAGGGAAACAAGCTTGGGTTTTGCAGAAGGGATGTAGGTAAGGCCCATAGCTGCCCATTTCTTCATCAGCAACAGCTGTGCATATGTTTGTAATTTGGTGTGACATTTGAAACCTTCCACCCCTGAGAGAGGTGTAAGGACAACAATAATACTCGTTGTACAGCCAATTGTAATTGACAGTTTCCATGTCCAGCAGACATGTGTGCGAAATGGGCAGCTATGTATGGAGCATAATTTTTTTGTGGGTACAGAGTGCCCTTTTTTTTTTTTTTCAGGTGAGAGTGGTATGTCAGGTACAGGAAGTCGGTATAGCTGGGGAGGTAGGTTGGGTAGGTTAACAGACAAACAGACAAGACAAACAAGACGCATACAGGGGCGGTGTATGACACATGTGGGGGGGTTACACAATTGATGGGGATGGATGTTTGGATATCTAGAGCCCATGAGCCCACAGATGGCAACAGTGGAACTGATATCCCCACCCATGGGCAGTTGCCACTGTGCCTTCACTGCCCAGGACGGGGCTGTGCTGGGGGCTGTGTAGGCCGGGCAGCAGGCACGACCATTAGTTGTGCCACCCATGCCTCAAGCTGGCATAGGGGCCCAAGAACAGCTTTCCAGATCTCCCTACGCACCACAGTCCTGACATTATGGAGGGTGAGTGGATGTTCTCCTCTGGCCACACTTGCAGAGGGGGGATGAGCCCCATCCCCTGCAGTGCTTCCACCCACAGGTGGCACAGGGCCACCGGAGGAGGGTCCGGCCTGGGCACTACTGCCAAGTGCACTCGCCAGCTGAGGAGGGAGAGGTGGGTCTGCTGGAACCCACCTTCCCTGTTGTCCTATGTTTTGCATTATGTCATGACAGTTTGGGTTAGTAACGTACAATACCATTCACAATTAGTTGTAACAGCATGCATTAGTATTCCCATTAACCATACACCCAGATATTCAAACCATTGAACAGCAAGCATAACACATACATATTTTGAACAGCAATACACAGTCCAACAACATGCAGGGTTGATTGATGGCAAGAGGCCATCAGGTTTGGATGTATGAACAGGGCAGATGCATCAACGCACATGCAAATATGTATGAACCAACAGGACAAATGTCCAGGGGTGTTATTGTGATTGCACATACCAATTTCACGTGGAATGGATTATATGTGGTTATAGGGTAGGGTGAAGAAAATTTAATTAACAACTTCAAATACCAATACATATGCTGTACATTTCTAATAGCTGCAGATATATACACACTACAGTTCTGCCTACAGTTTCCTATGTGATAACTACTTCAAGTTGGTGATAGGAATGTTACTGCTACATCAATATACATTTTCATTTTTATTCATACACATTCATATCTGGCTATGTTCAGCTACATCATCCTGCTACATTTGCTTTATATAGCTATAGACAACTGTGGATGTTTGGTCTTTCAGACAACCATACTATCTGCATATTGCAGACTGAGAGCAACATATCCAGATTTTGGGATACACATTCCAGCTGCGGTACCATTTTCAACACATGTTACTGTTTGGTTCTGCCTGTCACATTCATTTCATTCTGTACTGACTGCAGTATACTTTATTCAGGAGTTATTATTACTTTATTGGTGGATTCATAACTCTTTCTCACACTCACTCACTTGTTTTATTTTTACAATTCAGGATGGTACTTAATTCTAGGCTTTATTGACATGTTTTACCTGTAGTTATAACAATCCTTTCCAACAGTCTCACTTCTGTCATGTTTCTGTATTTCAACAGGGATATATTTCACACGTGTTTTACTCAGCTTCTGCAGCTGTACTTTTCAGCCTGCTGCAGGTTATGTACTATTATATTACAGGTGGGACATCTTTATTTCAGACTTGTTTCATTTTTATGTTTGGATTACAGGCTGCATCACACTTTTGTAATCAAGCAATACTTGCAAACCCTCTTACACTGTTACTTGCACATTTTATTAATTAGTGACTACACTGCACTCTTTTGCTAACTGTCATACTTATATATTTATTTACAGTTACAGGGAGAGAATTACTGACCTGCCTGGTGGCGCAACCGTGCCAGCCTATCGCCATAGGCTCTATGGTTCGCAGAACGGACACCTGCAGCTGTAATATAAATAAAGTAATATTGGAATACACATCTCCATAATATCAGCTAGGTTAATTTCTTACATAAATAATGACATGTAACTTACTCAGTAGTGGGGCGTTGGGCATTTGCCGGGCCTCCTGGATCCAACGGTTCAGTTGGTCCTGCTTCTGTCTCTTCAGGTCCGCATGGTGGTGATGGACCTGCTCACCAGTCCTTGCTATCCCTGTGGCACTGGTGAGATCATGAGCCAACCGGTCCCACGCCTCAACCCTATATGCTCCCCACAGGACCTGGCCCTGCATGAGTTGGGCCTCATGATTGTGGACAAGGAGCCAAACCATATATTTGGACTCCTCAATGCCCCACCTCTGTGCTCGGAAGCAACTACCCTCACCTACACCTGACATTCTGGCTGCAAGTCAGTTCTACAATTGGTTATGCTGTGTATTCCCGCCTATGGGGCTTATATATGCCGTTTTTCCTGCACTTATCTGTGATTGGCCATTTTGGAATTGTATCAGCTTCACAAAACCTGCTTTGTCATGCTCCTCTTTCTATTCATTCCTATATATATGCTATTACTGCATTTCTAAGTGCAACTGTCATGGCTTAGTGGTTCAGTACCTTGACTATGGTGCATGGTATCCTGGGTTCAAACCTGGCCACTGCTTTTTATATTTTATGACTGTCTACACAGGCTAGGAGGTGTGTCTGTGTAAAGGCAGTTTTGTTACAGCTTGCTCAACGTTGCCCGTCGGTTAGCTTGTTGGCGCGGCACACAGCTCCACGCAAACGGGTTACGCTGGTTTACGCTTCATTTGGCTGTCAGCACGCATATTACGCTCAGCTCAGCTATGGGCACACAGTTTCAGCATGTTAAACCGCTGCTCAACCCCGGGCACTCATTTTACACCTGTTAAAACACTGCTCACCTACAGGCAGATTTACTCAACTTGTTAGACTGTAGCTCAGCTATAGGCACATCTGACATTTTTTTTTTTTTTTATTATCTCACATTTCTTCAAAATACATGGCCTATTTCATTACATTTTACATAAAATATAATTTTATATGTATAAATATATGTCAGGGACTTGTTTCATGCTTATTTCACTTAAAATAAAAAAATGATGTTGGGGGGGCTCGAACCATGACTGCCTGCTCTTCAGCCGACGTCTCTACTGCTACGCTATTGTTTCTTGGCTTACTTTGCATATTTAGTTCTTATATGCTTTTCCACTGACTGCTAACTGTGGCTAAGCTACGGGCACCAGCAAACGAAGCACTCATGGGCAAACATCTTTACAATTTAAA
The DNA here is from genome assembly GCF_019279795.1 of Protopterus annectens. Classification (NCBI taxonomy): domain Eukaryota; kingdom Metazoa; phylum Chordata; order Ceratodontiformes; family Protopteridae; genus Protopterus; species Protopterus annectens. Next base: position 94,718,928 of record NC_056739.1, on the reverse strand, counting down.
AAAAAATTATAAGATGTTCATTTGTACATTTTATGTTCGTAGTCTGTGGGGGCATGTGTTGTGTTGTGTTTATTCACATTTACATGGGCTCTGTCGTGGGGGTTTACTTTCGGGACTTTTACTCTTCTGGGGGCGTGTCCGTTTGCAGGGCTTGGCCTACGGACACGCCCCCTACTGTCTTACATGGACCGTGTTAGCCTTAGGTGTGATTCAGCATGCCCTCATGCATATGCATGACATGCTGACGTCACACCGTTTAACTGCAGCCTCCGTGTAAGCCTTGTAACTCTTACACGGAGGCTTCGTGAATCCTGCCCAATGTTCTTTTGTATGTAAATCATTTTTAGCTTTGAATTTTATTTGTACATCTAATTATTATGTCTTGTAACATTGTATTGTGGAGCTTTTCTCCCCGGGTCTCCACTGAAAATTGGCTCTTTGGCCCAGTGGACCTCCCCGGTCACCAAACTGGAATAAATAAATAAAATAAAGTTCAGCTTTTTTGAGCAGAAGTGGCAATGCTCCCCCTTTATCAGATAATTCCAACTTTTCAAGCACAATAAATTTAAAAGAATGATTATTATAAGCATTAATATGCCTCGCAAGGCCATTAGTAACTTTACCAGCCCGAATATCTGACATATGCTTGCCTATTCTGCTTTTTAACTTTCATTCGGTCTTGCCCACATAAAAACATGGGCAAGCCGAACAATGTGCACAGTAAACAACTTTGGTGGAATTACATCCAGGTCTTCCACAAATAATAATATTTTGTTTATTGATTTCAATTTGTCTAACTTCTAAAATGTGCTTACAATAAACACAAGCATCACTTTTCCTCATAGAACCACTAGCTTTCCGGGACTTAGTATGCTCAAGCATTTGTTTCAAATTAAACCCTTTCCTAAACACCACTAATGGTTTCTCACCAATTCTTTCCCCTCACATTATGCTCATTAGTTAACACATTACATTTTTTAGCCAATATCCTGTTGATAGCATAGCTATCTTGGCTAAAAGTAGTAACTAAAGCACTAATAAAACCCCTAGGTTCCTTATTACAATCAAAATGAACACTAAGGGAAGATGCACCAGAGACAAAATTATTACACATTAAACTGGTATCAGTACCACTCAAATCAGAGGGAACAAAGGATACAAATGTATTACCCAACAATGGTTTAAAATGCCCATTCCCTTTTTTTTCTTTTACTTCCAAAAAGAGCTCATCAATTAACCATGCAGGGTCACTGTGGACAGCACCTTTTTTTGGACATCGTTGTTTTGAGGTTTGTTTGTGGTTTTACTATTTCTCTGATGGCATGTCTTCCACCCGACAGAATTTCTGCCCGCAGACAGCAGATTCTCCACCTTCTTCCCAAGGACAATAAAGGCAAAGGTAATTCTGAAACTTCTAGGGATCATGGCCAAACCATAACTCTAGTTTCTCTTGCCAGGATGCATATGAGAATCCTTCAGTGGCTCCTGTTTTCTCAGTGGTTGCTACAAGAACTTCCTATCTCCCATCTAATCAGAATAACAGAGTCATGCAATAGGAATCTATGGTGGTGGGCTCAGTCTAATCATGTGACCATCGGAGACCCTTTGCTCCACAACAACCTGTTGCTACAGTGACCACAGCCACTTCTCAGATAGGGTCGGGGGGCATTATCTGGGAAGGACAGTCCAAGGCATATGGCAAGACCATGAGGCCCATTTGCACATCAATGTTCTAGAGATGAGAGCAGTACTTCTGGCATTGCAGTCCCTCCACAACTCTCTTCCGCTAGGGATAATTGCAGTCCAGTCAGACAATATGTCGGTGGTATGGTACATAAACAAACATGTACGAACCAGATCATACCCACTATGTCGAGAGGCTCTGAGAGTTTGGCAATAGGCAATCTCTTCCCAGTGCTTTCTAATTGCAATGCACATCCTGGGGAATCCAATGTGTTAGCAGATAAGCTCAGCAGGGCAATATTAATGCCTCATGAGTGGTCTCTAAACCAGAGCATAGCGGAATAGATTTTCCAGAAATGGGGCCAGCCTTGCTGCAGTCTTTTTGCCACTCCCATGAATACCAAATGCAGCAACTACTTTGCCCTAATCTCCCCTCCGGGGAAGACACTGAGAGAGGCCTTGTTCAAGATTGACCCTTGGGACTTCTTTATGCCTATCCTCCATTTCCCCTCATACCCAAAGTCATCCAGAAAGTAAAATCCTGGGGAAGCAGGCTGATTCTCATTGCCCCTTATTGGCCTCATCAGATTTGGTTCCCCTTCCTCTGGCCGCATCTGCAGGAGAAGCCATGGGTTCTGTACCCAGTTCCAAACCTTCTGACCCATATGTCAGGAACACTTCATCCTTCTCTCCACACCCTCATTTTGACAGCATTGCTGCTCCACTTCCAAACTTAGTCAGGCTTCAAGACTTTACTCCAGCAGTCAGACACATCTTGATATCCTGTCATAAAGATTCTACTAGAAAATTGTATACTAGTAAATGGAAGAGGTTCTCCTAGTGGGCACAAATCAGAAACATTGATCCCTACTCTGCTCCAATTCACTCGATTTTAGAATTTCTTACTGAACTATTCCAACAAGGCTGTGCTGCAGCTAGAATTAGAGTCCATCTGGTGGCAATCTCAAATTTCCACATTGGTGAATTTTCTCCTAATCTAATGTCACGCAGATTGTGTAAGGCATTTTTAAAAGGCACTTCTTTATTGAGACCTCCTTTAAAAGAACCACTTCCTCCTTGGGATTTAAATTTTGTTCTGTCTCATCTAACATTGCCACCATTTGAGCCCTCCTCATCTTGTGACCTTAAATTTCTTTCCTGGAAGACTATACTTCTAGTAGCGATAACATCTGCAAGAAGAGCCTCAGTGTTCTATCGATCAAACCACCATATTGGATTTTCCATAGCAATAGGGCATCGCTAAGAACTAATCAATCGTTTGTACCTAAGGTCTGTTCTCAATCCAATCTAAACCAATCTATTGAGCTTCCAGCCTTTTTTCCCAATCATACATAGCAACAAGGCAGAGTATAAACTCCACCAATTGGATGTGCATAGACAACTCAGAGTCTAGCTCCATAGAACTAATGATTTCAGAAAATCAGACCAACTGTTCATCTCTTTCTCTGAAGCAATAAAGGGCATGCCAGTTTCTAAAGTCACATTTTCAAATTGGCTTTCAAATTGTATCACTTTTATATACACCTCCAATAATAGAAATTTGCCATTCAGAATTAGAGGTCACTCAACCAGAGCATTGGCAACATCCTCTGCTTTTCAGGCCAGAATGTCAATGGACAGTATTTGTGCTGCTGCTACGTGGGCAAATCCTCATACGTTTGTTACTCATTACAAAGATGATTTGGCCTCCAGGGACAGGGCTTCATTTGGTTCCATTATGCTCAAAGGTGTACTTCTGTGAGCCACCAAGGGAAAAGGTGCTAGGGACGCTGTCCCATCAAGTAAAAATGAAGGCGAGATAGGACAACATAACATAAAGAAGTTATGTACACACCATAATGTTCCGTGTTTGTTGTCCATCTCACCTTTCATTCTTACGACCCTCCCACCTTCCCCCATCCAAGGTCTCTTAGAGGACCTGGTGGACAGTTCTTTCCTCTTATAAATGAGCTCCTTTGACTCTTTGTTTTCCTTGAGCTGATGTCATATGATTATTTTTAGTCCTTGTAATAGTTAGCAGCAAACTAGATCTGGAGATTGCACCACTGCATGATGGGATACCTATTCTGCCATGAGCCAAGTTAGAGACTTTGAGCTAGTGTAATCGGCCGAGTCGGAGCCAAAGATCGGCTCTGAACCCATCCAGTAAGAATGAAGGGTGAGATGGACAACAAACATGGAACATTATGGTGAGTACATAACTTCTGCTTTTGGGTGTGGTGAGATGTCATCAATATGTCTGTTTAGATGCTTTTGAGTTCAGGTATTTTTGTTGCTGTTATTATGCTGTTTAGATTATTTTAAGTAGACCAGTGTATATATATATATATATATATATATATATATATATATATATATATATATAGATATATATATATATATATATATATATATATATATATATATATATATATATATATATATATATATATATATATATATATATATATATATATATATATATACACACACACACACACACACACACACACACACACACACACACACACAGTCAATTACTTTCTAAGACAATTTTCATCTAATCACAAATTATCTAAAAGTAATGTGATACACATTTAATCTAAAACAAAGTTGAATCATATTACATCTAAAACTTCATGTATAACAAATACTTCTCCAAGACTTTTTTTTTTTTTTGGCAGGGAGGCCAAGACCCCGGCGAAAACCACAGCCCCTTATTTAAATATACTAACATAACGGCAGAGAAAAGAGAAAACTGTTCATACAGTGAATCACTGCTGGTGTACAAACACAAACTTCAAGGAACAGAGATACAGCATAACAGTGGGCATTAGCAAGGTACAGATATTGAACAACTTCTCCTCCAAAACCACACCAGCAGTGATTTTCTATCTCTTTGCACACTTTTCTATCACGTGTGAGTCAGTCATTTGCATTTTCGATAAAAACAATTGTGACACTTTTTTTGTAGATAAAATGTGTTATTGATCAAATGTCATGTGCCTATATGTGTACATATATATATATATATATATATATATATATATATGTGTGTGTGTGTGTGTGTGTAAAAATATGCATGTGTATACATATGTACATACGTGTGTCTGTGTAACTATACATATATATATATATATATATATATATATATATATATATATATATATATGTTTATATATACATATGTGTGTGTATGAGTGTATCAATACATACATTTTTTGATTTATGCAGGTTTCAGGAAAAAAAATCAGCTTTAGCTGAAGGTTTACAACACTTCATGTCTTCAAGTGGAAATGTTCTAAAGCATTTTTAGTCAGTTAATACAGCCATCATCTTATTGGCACATTCAGAGAAACCACAACTGTTCTGTTTAAATGAGATGAAGAGCAAAAAAGACAGAAAATACAAATCGGAGTCAGAAATAATTTGCAATATTTACTATTCTGTCGGCAAAATGGTTTGGAAATGTAAAATATTCCCCAATAAGAGACAGAATTCTTTGTTAAGTTACAGTGAGTCAGAACAACATTTCCCAGAATTCGGATAATACAACCTGACTTCTTCTTCTTTCAATTTTTCCTAGTTAGGGGTCACCACAGCAGATCACCTGTCCACTCATGATTGGCAGTAGAGTTTTTACAGTGTCGAGTTGCCAGCCCAGCGCCCAACCTTCCACAGAAGGCACACACACGCACACACTCATATCTAGGGCCAATTTAGTGTCCAATCCACCTACAGCAGTCTTTGGGAGGAAACTGGAGCACCTGGAGGAAACCTACGTGACCACAGGGAGGACGTGCAGACTCCGCACAGAAGGCACCCCAGCCGAAGATCGAACCGGAGAACCTCTCGATGTGAGGCGACAATGCTGACCGGTGCATCACCATGGCCGCCCTCGGATAATACAGCCTGACAAAGCCATAAAATAGAGATTACCAAGTGGAAAACAAATTTCACTTATACCAAAATTGTGGTAGCAGAGCATACAAGAAAATGAAATGATTAAAACACCCACTCCCCACTCCAGGTAATATGATAGACCATATATGTAGTCTGTAAGTTATTGTAAGTAATAATAATAATAATAATAATAATAATAATAACGAATGTATCAGTAAAACTTAAAAAAAAAGTTCTGCTACAGTAAGTATAGCATTGCTGTATGTAGAAAACTGCTGCTTGGAAACATATGAACAGCTATGTTACAAGGAACTCTGTTGTATGTGAAGGTAAAAATAAAACAATGCTTGTGCTGAAATTGTAGAATGGGATTACATCCTACAGAATTTACTGCTGAGGATCTTGCAGAACCACTTGTACATCTGTGAATTAGATGTATCATAGCACACTTCATATCTGTAACAAATGCAGCAACATATTGAGTTTTTGGGGAAGAAGTACCATCTAATACTTGAACTAGTTAATGACAGCTATTTAGCTGAATGCAGTTTGTTCATTCAGTAGTAACGATTAGGTGATATAGATTATATATGCCATCTGTCACAAGGTAAACACATTTCTAGACAAGTAAAAAATCGCATATGCCTTATGTCTCTAGCCAGTAGGTCTATATAATTTTTGTTCTGTATACTTGATGACAATACCCTACTGAAACAGGGATGTTATCTTACTTGCACAAAGGCCCTACCTGGGGCTTTAGTATTAGATATTGGAAGATGTCACAGTAAATCGTCTGCCTGACCATCACGGCAGCAAGTTCTTGAGTTGTTCTGTAATTATTACTTATTTATTTGTTAACCAGCTAAGTGAACTGGTCCTTTTCAGACCCTTTTTGACCAACAATCAGCCTACAGCAGTAACAGAAAATGCAGTATACAATGACAGTTTGTAGCCATCATACTTTGGAGAAGCAGGGAAAAATGGAGTACTCCTAGCATGTTGATGTTGGTAAAATTAATGCAAATAAAAACAATAATGACAATTCCCATAAGTTTCTTACACAAGGTAATCACTGTTAAAGTATATGCACCACCTGAATCCAAAAGGAGACTGCCCAGAAATGAGGGAACATATGAAGAAGAACTTGAAGTAGCATGTCAGTAAAAATGTATATGTGTTTGTGGAAGGGGTACATGGCAAAGGCTGTGTAGCTTGCTTTTCTTTATCATGGGCCATTAGTGAATCACAGCCATCATCAAAAGTGCTACTGCAGAAGCAGTGCTCATTTATGGCACCAGGAACCTGCTGAGAAACATTTCTTGATTATTGAAAGGGGTAATAGATAGATGAGGTAGATGACTTGATTTCCTCTTCCAGGCATGGGGGTTGGAAGTTGAGAACTGCACTTCTAGTGTGACCCTGGGTAGAGTAATACTGTTGTTATAAACCCTCAGACGTAATCAGCTGCTTGTGCTTTGCACATACAAGTTGACATATCTCTTTTAGTGAGCATGTTATTTCTGTCTGTATTTGCTACATTTGATTTGTTGCTAAACTTGTTTTGTTATGTTGATAGTTTTGGTCGTGGTGAGGAAAGAGCTTAGTAAAATGTATATAAGGGATACACCCTTTTTCATCACTGTGTGGGAGGAGAAGATTTTGATGAAATATGTGAGATTTATGGATAATTTACATGACTTTATGTCTGAAACAGAGGGAAAAAAAAGGTTTGCCACAATTCAAAGCAGGTTCCGTTTCAGCTGTCATTGAGCTTTTGCCCTCAATCTATCTTTTAAAGTGAACTCCTTCAGGCTTGAAGGCTGACCATGTAAGTGAGAAGCCAAGAGATAAGGATAAGAACAGGGAGCTTAAAAGAAGATGTAAGGCTGATAGTGATGATAAGGGCAAACCAAGAGATTAAGATCCAGTTCAGAGAAACGGAGGTCAGAGTACATTTCCATCTGTTTTTCCCCTTCTGCTTTTACCGAGTTACTTTTTATTGTTGTGTCAAAATGTTCTCCTGTAAAATGTATAAGAACCAGTAGTGTTTCTTGTATATCTGATCTAGAAGTAAAAAAGACTTTTTGTTTCTTTCACATCTCCTTCCATAAGGTCTTTGTTCTACTACTGTGCCCATTGAAATGAACTGCAGGAAAAATGGTTGATGCGTTCTTTGAGGTACAGTGAATGATGTTTCAAGGTTTTCCCAGTAATATTAGAGACAAGACTGCAGGAGCCTTCAGTACCAGAGCTCATGTTTCAGTCCTCACTTTTAGTGTTGGTTGCAATTCCTTCAGGTCAGATACTGATGTCATTGAAGTTCACCTTCCAGTCTTTGGGGTGGATACCCATGATGTTTTCCTTGGGATCAATCTGTGAATTGACCTCAGCAATGGGGATTGGGTCAGAGATTTAGGCTTAGGGCATATCTCCTGTGTCCCAATTCTGGTCCTGAATGGTTTTTGTTTGTCCAATTGGGGTCAACCCCTAGTGACTTACAGATTGGTATTGGTCACAACTTTAATGCCAGTGATTCATGCTCATTTGCTTTTGCTTCCTGAATTGCCTCAGCAGACTTCAACCTCCACTCAAGGCATTCCTTGGTCATGCACTTTGGTCACTCACCACATCTCTTATTTGGACCAGGGGTCAGTAGGTTTTTGCAGGAGCCTGTATCATGTCTGGTGAGGTACAGTATTCTTCCTCCTCTGATCTGTCACCTCTGAGCAAATGTAAGAAGTGTTAAGTGCAAGGAAAAGCATGTGGACTTTCTACCAGGAGTTTTCCACCCCAGCTTGTCCCATCTCTCTGGATAATCCTAAATTTGATGAAATTTTAGAAGTGATGAGGCAGAAAGAGGGATGACACTTTGCCCCCTGTCCTTTCTTAGGACATCCTGTAGAAGGTCTTTCATTTCCTCAGGCTTCTTTCTGATGGTCAGCCAGTTGGCAAGGTGGCGCTGCTGTTTGTTGCATTACTTTGGGAGAACCTTGATAACGTTGCCCTGTCCCAGAGAGGTCTAGCAAGGATATCCCATCTTTCAAATAACTGGCTTTGCTGGACAGATTCTCTTAAGACAGATTATAGTGGTACAGCAGCAGTGCTTAAAAAGGCTTCAGCTTCACATAGTCCATTTGTCTATCCAACTAATAAAAACAGTTGTACAGTGGACAGATTTGGGTATAGTGTTTACACAGCCTGAACATTTACACTGTGGGCCATAATATACTTGTCACATGTGCTTCCAGTGAGAGCTGGCAGATAGATTAAATGAACCAATTTCTAGAAGGTTTGTGAGATGAAGAATTAAATTTTAAGTTACAGTCTCAGATGGCAAGCATGTTTTCCACCATGAACCTCACCATGTGCCTTGTCCATAATTATAATGCTAGAGTGGTAAAAAGCAGCAGGCACCAAGTTAGCTACTCATTATCATACCTTGCTTACTCTTGACAGGTACAATGAGAATACTAAGGTAATCTTTCTAACTGTACCCCTTTAACAGGTCATTGCTTTTGGCCCAGGCGTTTAAAGAATGCACCAGGAGGGCAAGATCCTCACAGATGGAGAGAAATCTGCTCATACTTATGAATGCATTCAGGCTCACATCAAGTCTGGTATTGGAGGAGCCAGCACCAGAAAAATAACTGAGGCACTGGGAAGGCTTCACGTGACCACAGCAATTTGTATAGCAGTTGACAGCCCCACAACCTCAAGACAGTAATTTGCAAAACCAGGTATGATATTCCTTTAGGGGGAAGCAGACTGATATTGGAGACCTTACCCAACTGTAAGGGACAGCTCAGAATTATTTGTCCTTTCACATAAACCACATGAATGGCAATCACATGAGACAGATGGGGAAGGACAACAATATCCAGAAGCTACATCATTTTATATCATACCCACTCCAGCCAAACACTTTCCCCTTGCCAGACATCTCAGTCCATAGAAAGTGATTGGATGTCCTATTTGGGCCTCTGTGACACCTATCTGTTTAAGAGGATTGCTGAGGAGCTCAATAGGTTTCTGTGCTTTGAGATGATAGCCAGTCATTACCAGTTCTGGACACTTCCATTTAGGCTTATCCTGGCACACAGGAAGTTCACCAAATGTATGTAAATAGTTGCAGAGAACCAGAGGTTGCAATGCTGAGGCATTTCTGTAGCTGGATGGCTAGCTTCTAGACAGCACAATGAACATCAGTCTGATAGTGGCATGAGACTCTATTCTCAGTGTGTTCCGGATTTGGAAAATGATAGTGAACACTGAAAAGTCCCGGATGAAACCCACTCACATGGTCACATTCCATTGCAGACATTATAGCCTCCAGGGCACTGCTTCCAGTCATCAGGATTCTTCCTCTGCATAATACTGTGAATTGAATCATCCAGACACAATCACTTCCCACCTCTTTTTTCTTCAGGGCCTTGGGTCTTATCGCGGCCCCAATTAATATGATTCCAGATGTCAGATACTGCATGATAGTGTTGTGGTAAACACCTAAAATACAATTATGTTAGCTCACAGGTCCAATGTCTGTACTATTCAAGGTATACAAAATGTGCAAGATTTACCTTAGTTGGTGGCACACATTTTAAATCTGAATTTTGGCTGACTTTCTGTGGTTCCCACCCAGTTATACATTTGAAGGCAGATAATCCAAGGAAAATGGTCACAGACAGAGGCCATTCTGCATATCACTGTTTTGTAAAGGAGGGCTGTTTTCCTCACTGTGCATTTGTTTAAGGATTCCCTTCCCCATTGTGAAATTACCATGAACACTGACAGCATGGCAGCATGAACAAACAGGGAGGAACTCATAGTTACCCTATCTGTTGAGAAACGTGAGGATAGGGGAATGGGTTCTATCCATGAATCACTTTCTGATTGCTAACAATATCCTGGGAGATACCAGTTCATTACTGGACAGGCTCAGTTGTTGTTTCCTGATGCCTCACAAATGGTCTCATATCTAGTCAATAATATGAAATTCCCAGTCAATGATACTCCTCCGCCCTGTGATTTGTATTTTGTACTAGAAAAACAGGCTTTATTTGAAATATTTGCCAAAGCACATTTAAAGCATGTGTCTTAGAAAATACTTTTTTTGGATAGCAAGTATTTCCTCCAAAAGAATCTCTTATTGCGGGCATCGTGTATCAATTCTCCTTACTTGGTCTTTCATAACAATAGAGTGAACAAATTTAGTCTTCAAGCTCAAGGTTACTACTGCAGCTAAACTTAATCAGTCAATTAATTTACCTCTTTTCTTCCAAAATCACTCTATTTAGGAGAATACTTGCTGTATTGCACAAATATTCATATGCAACTTAGGTTTATCCTGAATGGAACTAAATCTGTGAAAAAATATTTGCAGCTATTCATTTTACCAAAAAGAAATTGGGGATGCAAAGTTTCTAAATATAATCTTGTCATGATGGTTAACTCAATTACACTTTTAATAATGTCAAGTCTTTGAAATTATTTCAGATGCCATTAGTCCCACTTCCTCAGTGACATTTTGAGAATTCTGCTAAGGTAATCCGTACTGGCCAGCTTTTAAAATCTCACCCCCTCCCTCTGTCTTTCTGTTACAGCTGATTGGCTGAGCATATCCTAAGAATGAAGCCTTCAGCTATGACTGGAAATAAGTGCTATTTTTCTGTCATCCATAGAAGAAAGTTCCATGACTCATCACAGGATCTAGTGTTGTTTTTTTTTTTCCATATTACTGCTCAGATATGCCCCATTTTGGGTACCTTCCTCTCATTTTCTTATTAGATTTATTATTCTCTTTCTGTTTTTTATGTTTATTTAAAATATATTTATTGTTATATTTTATTTCTGTCAGTGTTTACAGTAAGTAGTTCCTTTATGAATTTCTGCTTGCAACAGTGTTTATTTGGCTTCTATCTTTGGCAAATGTTTGTTTTTTTATGAGGAAACTTTTAATATTTCACTCAGAAGTACATTATGTATTTGTGCTTTTAGACACTAATGGACTGTCTTTGCTGCTGTTACTCTGGTTTATTTTCAACTTTTGACTGGAAAATATTGCAGAACTTAGATTTTTTTTCAGAATTTATACTATATGTTTGACTCTGGTCTTTGCGTTTTTAAAATTGAATTGTGAGTTTATTATAAATGAAGTTATTTGAATGTACTGAGACAAGAAAATGTAGATTAAATTGCTATTTTAAATGTTATTTTATGGCAGTTTAACATGATTAAAGTATGTGGAGCTAATTTTTAAAACTGGTTTGACACAATGGTTGCTTTGATGTTTGGACTTTGTGTACAAGAAATTCTTTAACTTCTGCCAATTGTGAAAGAATTCTGAAGACATTTCAAACTGCTTTTGTGATAATAGCACCATTTGGCAGATTTTAGTTGTGTGGAAACATACCCTTTACTAGAAACTTTAAGTGTTATTGTGATATGTTATCCAGTACTATCAGTTTATTATTCTGGCTGGTGTTCTGTCTCCTGACTTGATGGATCCTAACTCCGGTACTCCCCTTATCAAATTCAGTTGCACCTAAAAAGAAAAAAACAAAATAAAAATATGCCCAAGCCTAGAGTTAGTGATGCTGTTAGGGCCGCTGCTTAGCTGCAGACCACTAATCTTTTGCTCTGTTTTCTTCTAGTGTAAATTTGCTTACCACTGTGGAACAGGGGTTAGACACATCCTCTAGGACTGTTCCAGTATCTGGCACAGGTATGGGACAAACAACCCCTTTAGGTGCAGGAGTAGGTACAAGAAAATGAGCCATTACCAGACATAATACTCTGTCCTCAGATATTTTATCTAGTAGTGAAGTTCACAAGAAAAAGAAACAGAAGATTCATCATACAAGTGATAATCTGATTATAGCTGTTGTGGTTTCCTTGGCTAAGAATGCTCTGCAGACAGCTAATCTGGTGGTTGTGTTCCCACACGTGGCCATAGTGCTAGTTTGGCTAGAGATTTTTTTGTTGCTTCAGAAAATGACGAGGAATCTGATGAGGACAGTGGTGATTTCTTAGCTGACACTGTGTCCAATCTGTCTGATTCTTTGGAGGATGAACGTGAGCTTAAATCCAAACAACTGTTCAGTTTTCCTAAGATAATTGCTAGATTAAGTGAAGTTTTTGCTTGGGAGTAGTTGCAAACTGCCCCAGAGCTAGGCAGGCTAAGTGATCTTATAGTGGCCGAGAGTCCCACTTCTGTAGCTATGTTCTCTCTCTTTTTGGTCTTGGAAGATGTTTATAAAGCTGCCTGTAGGGCACCAGCAGTATCTATTCTAGCAGTCCTTAAAAGGCTTAGGGAAAATATAGGGTCTCCTTGGATACAACAGGTCCCTTTTCTCATTTGACTGCTGACCCAGATGTAGTTTCTCAGCTACCAGCTCAAATAAAAAGTCCTTGGCTTCATCTAATCTAATGCCGTCTGATTCAGAGGGAAAATTGTTAGATCTTTAGGGCAAAAGGATGTCTCTGTTTAGCAATCTAGTTTTTAGAGTGTTAAATTATCGAGACTATATTTTATAATTTATTTTATAGTGTGCATACAGTTTGGATGATTTTGCTGCATCCTTACCTGCAAAGCAAAAGTTTTATATCAATGAAATTGTTTCTAATTTGACTCAGGTTTTCAAAACATGTTTTGAGAGGTGAGCTTGAATGTGCACATGCAGTCTCAAGAAATGCTGCTTTATTTGTTGCAATAAGATGGTATGCTTGGTTTTGTAATCAGAACTTCTCTGATGATTTAAAAGCCAATGTTTTAAATGTACTTTTAAGCTTTGAATTGGTGTTTCAGACCTTTGTTACAAGGATTCTCAAACAGTGTGATGATAGAGGAAATCTACAATGTTTCATATACCTGGGTTCTTCCCAAACAAGGTGTCTTCCTTCAAGGAGTAAAACAAGCAAAACTCCCAGCCAAACAGAAGTCAGGAATCCAAAAGGAAATGTCAGGAAGATAATTCTTTGAAACCAAATAAAAGGGGTTCTTTTCCAAAAAAGGATCAACCCCCTGCAAAGGAATGACTGTGCCAAGTCACAGAGAACTCCTACATCCCTCCTGCCCTTCCTCTTCTTCCTCCTTTCCCCAGGGTCTCTCTCAATCCTGTAGCCTGGCCACAGGTGGTCCCAGACAAATGGGTTCTGAGAGAAATTCGGAGAGGATTCATTTGGCTGTGGATAGAAAATTCTTTCCCATTCAGGGTAATCCCCCACACTCACCAGACCAGAAGGAACTGTTTCCACCTGTACTCCATCACATGGTAGAAGCAGGGATCATACAACCAGTACCTACTTTACACAAAGGCAAAAGATTTTACTCCAGAATCTTTTTGGTACCAAAAAGGAGCACTCCTGGAGGCCTGTCCTAGATGTTTTTCCTTTATAAACACCTCTGGAAAAGTTCCGAAATTCAAAATGCTCACCTTACACTCAGTCCTAGTGTTGCTTTCAGACCATTGTTTCATGATGACACTAGATCTCAAGGATACCTATCATAATATTTCTGTTTTTCCAATGTCAGGAAATTTTTGAGACTTTCTGTGTTTGGCTTATATTATCAGCTTTCTACATTACCCTTTAGGCTGTCAACTGCACCTTGAATTTTACAAAGTGTCTGCCCTTAGGGGTTAACTATTGCAGAACCCTAAGCATTCACATTTTTCCTTATTTATATGACGTGCTGATTTGTGTAGATTCTGTATCCAGGTGCTTGGAGTTCTTAGACAGGGTTGCATCCCTTCTTTCCCAACTGGACTTCAAACTGAACCTAAAAAAATCCTTCCTCATACCCTCTAATCTATTTGTTTTCCTCAGGTGTTGGACAGACTCACTAAAAAGGATGTCATTCATGCCAGAAGCCAAAAACAAAGTTCTGACTTATCAGGGAATTTTCTTGGATTTTTCTCTTCTAGATGTGGCCTCAGCAAGTGTTCCTCAAAATTCCTTTTAGCTTTTCCTACTCTTACAATAACCCTGCCATTGACCCAGTTTTTATGCTCTGAGATTATTCTCCCACTATCAGTTACTACTGTTATTTTCTTACCCTATTCCTAGAACTACTGCAACATCTACAACCCCTTTCATATATCATTGCTGCCTCCATTTTACCTGTCTCATTTCCTTATTTTTAAATCCATACCTTACTTGCTACTATTTAACTTTAGTTCTATTTTTATCACTAAATGTTCTTTGTTTTTTATTAGTAAATGTTTTGTATCCTTTTACTGTACATTGTAGAACAAGAATAGTAATTTTTGTATTTTTTCTGCTTATTCAATGTAATCTGCTTTTCAATATGTGTTTCTCAATGTTATGTTACTTGTAACATTGTTTTTTGGAACTTTTCTCCCCAGGCCTCTGAAAATGGGTACCTCTAACCCAGTCAGACTTTCCCAGTAACTAAATGTCAATAAATAAATACACTCTAAGCCTCATGGGGGATTTCTGAGGTAGATACACACTGATCAACAGCTTAATTTCAGCTCAACCAGTGTAAAAGCAGGAACTGAGAAATAGCAACCACTGAAATTGCCATTGTCGGTAACATTCAGTTACTGGCTAGTAAGTACATTGCTAGTATGCTAGCAAAGAAGAAATGTAGTGAACCAGAAAAAAACAGTCAGAAAAGGTAAAGAGAAAACACTGGCTGGGAAGAATCCTGCAGCTCTTCGGCAAAATGCAGTTCAAGGTACAGCTTTGGTACAAGAGATGGCTTCTAGTTATTTAGAGGAAACAATAAAGGAGATCTACTCAGAAGTTATTAAAATAATTGACTTATTGAAGGAATATATCAACTCAAATAAAAGACTGGAAAAAAATTGAAGAATATTTAACTAGCTATTTAAATGACCTGATAAAACTCTAAATATCTGAGTCTGAAATGAAGAAAAAGCTAGCTGAATATGAGGCTTCTCAAGACTAGTTGCTTCAAAAAACTATAGAGTTAGAAGACAAAGGGAGCAGTGAAAACCTGAGATTTTCTACTGTACTAAAGAAATTGGAAGGAACAGACTGTATTAATTTTATGAAAGCACAAATAAGTAACTGGACTGGTATTCCATAGCAGGGTTAGTTAATTGAAAGGGCACATTGAGTGTTTGCTCCAAACCTCACCATGAGAAAGCAGCCATGACCTATGTTGGTAAAGATGCAATCACTGCAACAGAAAGAGTTGATTCTGACAAACTGTGCCAGAAGGGAAAAGTATTAAAAATTGGAGACAGCAAAATGTTTGTGGAAAATGTTTATTCACTGTATGCCAGGTGGAAGAGAAACAAATTTATTTCAGCAGTCAGGGAATGTCAGGAGGCAGGCAGGTGTGAGACTCCATCTGCTGCATCTAGCTGTCTACAGAATATTTTTCCTGCAGGATCAAATGCATTTTTGGATGCAGAACAGGCTACAAAAGGAAATAAAGTAGTTTATCCAACAAAAAGTGAACTAGAATACAGAATGGGACTTTACTTCTTATTCCTCTGACAAAGCTCATTTATAGAGAGATGGTGCCAGTGAAACCATTCTAGTGTTTCAAAACAAATGCTTGAGAGACATAAAAAGAAAAATAAGAATCAGGAGTGCTTTGAACTTGGACCAGAGTCTGACACTGGGAGAAGGAGATGAACAGAATGAAGATCAGCAACACCAAAACTAGTGAAGAAATGGGACACCATAAAACATCATTCACATTTGTGAAGTATGTCTGCCAGAAAAAATGGCTGAGGAAGACTGGACTTTTGCTGACTTTGTTAAAGTTGTTGGTGGACTTTAAAGCATAGACCCCACTTTGTGTCATTAAAGTTTAGAAGGACACTAAAAAGAACTGTAAATAAAACAATTTTTATTAGTATCTGTATAAAACATTTAATGATATCAACTGCATGTTATATAGTAAATCAGTTTTGTATAGTGTGTATTAGGTGTATTTTAAAGCTGGGGGAGTGTTCAATGACTGTCAAATGTACTAAAGATATTAAAGTAAAAAGTACTTTTTTAGTCATAAGAAGTACAGGCTTTACTGCATAAAAAGAGAAGAAAGGCTGGGCAGAACAAGATTAAATTGCTATGCTGTGATCTTGGGCTGCTGGCATGGGGTGTAAAAGTACACTGATTATACTATATGTCGCATTAAGATAATTTATATTATTTTTATAAGAGGAGATGTCTTGATTAATGCCCTTGGCTTAAGCTATAAACAAGTGTTTTTGTTAGCAAGTAGGCTTGCAAAATATGATTAAAAGAAGAAAGCCATGAAAAATGCTAAGTTCCATGTATCAAAGACATTAGCTTGTTTTTTCCATTAACAAATGTTCTCAGTGGGAGTCGATATGTCTGCAAATGAAAGTAGTTGCACATACTATTCTGAGTGAAATTTACAAAGATTCCTTCTCCTTCATACATCTGCAGAGATGATAGTTATTATTCTTACTCATTGCTGATTACTTTTACATGGATTAAAACACGCTGTCTGCAGGTGCAAGGGATTAATCTTGAGAGTTCTGAGCATTGTTTGCGGAGGGAAAAACAAAATTTAAAGGTACAATGGCAAACAGTTCAGTGAAAAATGAAGATGGATATTATAGGAAGTGAATAAGAGCAACCTCCTTAGCAGCCTGAATACTTTAATGCATTTAATAGAATGGTATATAATTTAGTTTTATTTAAAGATAGCCAGTGCTTTTTTCCTTAGAGCTAAAAGTTAATGTTTTCTTAAAGCATCCAAGCTATTTTTCACATCTGGGAGGGGAACAGAGATAAGAAAAGAAAAGACTCCAATCACTGTAAGTTGGAACACAGGCTGTAACATGTGCTTTAACATGGGTTACCTTAATTTGAAATTAGATAATGCCTGTGGATGCAGCTGTCATTTTGGGGTAGTTGTTCCTATCTAGAGAGATAAACTTCCATTTTGGAAAATGTACATAGTTTTATGTGTTTGTTCTAAATTAACTGGGGATCGGGGTATTGTAAAATGTATTTTGTTTGTGTTTGAGGGTTTCCATTAAAACAAAATGTCTTGAAAAATGTGACGTGGGTTCAAATGGAGATGAGAAACTCTATAAAATATTAGCCTACCATAAATTAGTGTGTGCATGTAAGTCAGAAGTTGGAAATACACCTTCAAAAAAATGGCTTGTACATTAGGTGAGAACAATGTCTTTTTATCATAATGGCTATGCTGTCCATATTATATTGGAATGTAAATGGCCTTGCAGGTATAGACAAAAAGGAAAGCGCATTGAATTATATTAACTTATTACATTCGAGTGACGCCTCCAGGTGCCATCTGCAGTTAACTCCTACTGGCGCCTATAGGCGTCAAAAATTGCTTGTTCATATTTGCATCAATAATTCCAAGTCATGCTACGTACAAAGTTTTAAAAGATTTCACCTTAAAGCTTACATGATGGCGAACTCAATTGCATTAATATTTGACCTTTGTCTAGTGCAGGTAAACAGATATTAACTGTTGTTTTTATGATATTAATTTATATGATATAATTTTCACACTTTTCTGAAAATTTCAACAACCAAGTAACACAGACAGAACTCCTTAGCCTTCTATGAAAGCTCTGTTACATGAATAAAATGCAGCTGACAGTATGTGTGTGACTAGAGTGGTTGCTGAGATATTATAAGTTGTTAAAATATTGCAAACATAATAGTTACTGTGTTTACTATGACATATAAAATTCAGTTTAAGACCTAGAACCTTAAGAATACTACCACTGTAAAAATAGATTGTGCTGAAACGTTTGCCTTTTATACTTCTTTCATAACCCCTATGGTTCCAGAAATATGAACATTTGTTTGAAATGTGAGGGCATAATTTGATTCTGACAAAAAGCTTAGGCTCTGCCCATTAGAAGTTACAGTGCAAACTTCCTGAGCTCCATTGGAGAGAATGAGTTAAGGAATGCAAATAGCATTGCTGCAGGAAATACATTTGGAAAGAAATGACCATGTAAATTTGACAAAGAAAGTATTTTGGGATGGATATTCAGCAGAATACCAAGGACAGAAGAAAAGTGGATTAATAATACTGATTGCTACATGTGCTCCAGTAGTGATAGAAGAGGAAAAACACAGTAATGGTAGATTTGTGGTAGTTAGGTGGTATTGTCAAGGGATGAGGTTTTATGATAACATATATTTATATTTTAACAAAACTATTATGGAACTTAAGAAAATTTTGCAAGAAATAATCATCTTTCAGCAGGGAATATTACCTACAGATGGGAACTCAACTTGATTTGTAACAATGAGGATGTATCAGTGGGACCCAGAACAGAAAATATAATGAAATAGGGTGGATTTCTGAAAATATTTTGGAAAATATTTGACATGGAAGACATGAACTGAGTAGCAGGAACTGTGGCAGAACTTATGTTTTGTTCCCTAAGGTACAGTAACTGGGCTAGGCTGGATAGAAATTATATTTTCCAAGAACATGTACATTTGATTGAAAGATGTGATGCCCATCCAATAGATGTTTCTGATCATGCAGCAGTAAAAACTAAGATACAAATGCAGGCTAACAAAGTAAAAACAAGACATTGGCACTTTCCCACCTACCTGTTAAAAAGAGAGGAATTAAAGGAATATGTATTGGAAACTGTTCAAGAGCAATTAAAGAAGATAGATAATTCTTCATAAGTGATAGCTAGTGAGTAGGATAAAAAGAAAACTGAGTTTATAAATACAGTAGAAATAAAAGAGAGAGAGATACAGTTAGGAAGTAATAGGAATTATTCAAAGGGGAGAAGTTTAAAGTATTGTAGAATATGGAGAATCTCAGAACAAGAAGAGTCGCAACTGTAGAGTGCTAAAGAGATAAGAGAGTATTTTGGATAATGTGCATGAGTTTAGAACGATTGCTGTTAAGGACTATTTTTTTATAAGAGCACAAAAACTTTCAGAGCAAAGATTTAGGCAACAAAAAGTAGAAATGGTTGTCACCTGACTTTGGGAGCCTAGAACAAGAAAAATAACCAGAGATCCTATATAGGTATTAGACATATTTCAGACATTTTTATGACAATTTGTATGAAGCAGAGCAGAGGAATGTGGAGCTCAAGAAAGAGCTGTTGTTGTTGTCTTTCGGCTTTTCCCGGTTAGGGGTCACCACAGCAGAACTCCGGTCCGCTAATGATTGGCAGTAGGTTTTCACGGTGCGGAGTTGCCAGCTCGATGCCCAACCTTCAACGAAATGCCCATTCACGCATGTCTTTCGGAATGCCACTCGACCTGTGGGGAGGACATGCAGACTCCACACAGGCGGCACTCCCCGCACACTAGCTGAGAATCGAACGGGAGAACCTCTTTCTGTGAGGCAACAATGCTACCGCTGCACCACCGTGGATTACGAGCTCAAGAAAGAGCACAAAGGGAAATATTCATGGGAGACTTAATTATGCCAAGGCTAGTGATAGATGATGCTCAACAATTATTAGTTAAGACAAATGAAGCTGAGATAAAAGTAGTGTTGTATAATCAATCTGCAGGAAAGATTCCAGGGGCAGATGGTTTTCCTGTTTTCCTATGGAAGTTTAGAATTTAGTAGGGAAGAATGTGGTAAAGATTTGGAAGAGCTTGTTTAACAGTATTTTAAAAGGTGACAAATTGCACAGACATGGAGATTATGGGAACAATACATGCAGAATAATGTTCAGGAGGAAGAAGAGGAGATTTAATTGAAGGCAAGAATTCACAAATATTGCACACAAAGGAAGATGGAGGCAGACACATTGCACTTAATAAAAATCAATTTATTTAAAATAAAAAAAGAAACATTGAGCGCTTTCATCCCATATACTTCCCTGGACTTCATCTGAACACATAAATAAAAAGTCAACTTCATTTTATAAACTCATTGACTTTACTTCCTAAAAACACTAAAAGGCCCTTAAAGGTATATTGCACCTTTGTAGTTTCATAGGTTTGTGAAGCACTGAACCTCACCGGTTATGTACATGAGTTACAATACCAAACTTAAAAAAGTCAACTGATCACTTTTTAAGAATACCTTAATTGTTAAAAATGTGTATAATACAATATATTAATAATTAATTGGAAATGCATTTTAATGTTGAAAATTTCCATCATCTTAATAGTAAAATACAAATTAGTTCAAACAATAAAATCCAAGGTAAATATAAAATTTGTTAAAGCTTTGATGATCTTAAACGAAGTACAAGTTTGTACAAGTTTAACAGACACACATTCATTCATCCCAGGGTAGCTATTTGTGTTCGACTTGAGTTACCAGAGAACCTCTCTGTTCTTCAGTTTGGTCTCCCATACAAAACCTTTGAGAATTACTACAGTTTAATGTATGTTTATATAGCACGCTACTGGAGTTTTTCTTGGTTATGTCATAATTATGCTCATAAATTCTCTTTTGAACAGTCATTAAGTTTTGCTGACATATCCTTACATTACAAAAAGGGAACTGTTTAACATCAGGGATTATTTATGTGGCAGTATGTTAAGGATGCCTGGGTTTATACATGGGCAAAACTGAATGACTGCTCAGAAATGTGTACTTAGAAAAGAGGAGAAGTGCCCAAATAGCCCCTTGAGGGACATCTTCAGCAGAGGAACTGATGGAGAGGTTGATGAGCTGAAATTTGCTGAGAAGTGCCATTTAGAGATGTAGTTTCTGAACCAGGTAGTTTGACATCACTAATGCCTATTTTGGTGAGATGGTATAGGAGAACTGAGTGATCAACAAGATTAATTGCTATGGTGAGGACAGTAATAATGGCTCCTGTAATTAAGTTTTGTCCATTCCAAGAAGAATGTTGCTGGTGAATGTCCACATAGTTGTGGATGCACTGTAACAAGAACAAAAACCATGCTGCTTTTGAGAGAGAAGGTGGTATTGGTTAATGTATTGAGTGAGATGTAAGTAAAGTCATATCCAGTGTTGTCTTTTCCATCTGGATTCAGCTTGTGGGTTATTGGATCTGACTTGGATCTGAGACCGCCCATATCTCAAAGACTTCAATTGGCTGAGCTCTGCTTCCTGTACCCATATTGCCTCAATCAACCAAGAATACCTCAGATCTAGTTTGCCACCATTCCATGGACAGCAGCTCAGTCACTGCTCCGTTGGAGTGTATCCTTTCTTGCTCTTTTTGTAGCATGCTTTTGGTGTAGATGATAGGTAGTTTTTGGGTTAGCTTAGATAGTGTATGTTTAGGATGAGCATAGTGTGTCACCTTTTTCACCTTGTGTGTTTGCATCATTAATCATGTTTGAGTATAGTGTTTTCTTTGTAGGTTTCTGTTAGTGTTTTTTTTTTCCTGTAGTTGTCAGAGTATTTAGTGTGCTGATTTTCTGTTTTATAGGAGTTCTTTGCCTTTTATGTGTTTAGTTTTTTGTCATGGATCTAAAGGGGTTCAAAAAGAGAGTGGAATGTAGGCATAAGTTACCTTCACAGGATGCCCATGATAGATGTGTTTACTGCCTGGGGGTTGTCCAGCTGGAATCACCTTGCTTTAATTGGGAGGACTTTAGCTCATAGGACTTTAATGGGAGTAAAGTTAGTGTTGAAAAGCATCCTCCTTTCCAGTGATTCTGCTTCTTCTTCCAGCAAGGGAGACGAGTTTGATAGGGGTCATAGATATGGATCCAAGGACCCCAAGCCTCCTAAAGAAGACAATAAGCAGTCTGCCTACCTTTTACTTTTACTGTTGCATCTGGTCCGCAGGATCCAAGGGTCACAAGATTCTCAGATCCCCTGGCAGCTTCAGCTCTGCCATTGGCTCTGACATATCAGAGCCAGTCACCTTTGGTGTTGATTTTGGGGAAGGCTCCTTCTCTGGCTTTGAGCTTGCCCAGTCCTTTTGTGTCCAAAGGCACTGCTTTGGGATGGGCTAGGTCACTTTTCTGTCCATCTACTCCACTGGAGTTTTCGCAGGATTCTTCCCCTTCTCTGCCTCAGATCCAGACTTTGCTCATTTGGATCCAGTCGGAGTTCCTGCCTCCCAGACAGACAGACATCCAAAGCACCTTTGGTGGCTGATTGACTCAGTCATCTAGGTCAGCCAACAGTCTATAAGCTTCAGATGTGGATCCGCTGATGAGGTTATTTTACAGGTGCAGATGCAATTAAGCCTCGTTGCCTCATCTCTGGACTCTCTTTCTGGTGCTTTGGCTCCATCAGCTTGGTTTCCTCCCTCAGGCCTCTTGGATCTGTGGTCTTTTATGCTGGCTATGATCCCTTTCTGCAGGTTGGAGCTGACAACTTGGCCGATTTTGGCTACAGCTCCTGCCTTGGTTTCCTCAACTCTGGCTATGTCAGAGCCCAGTGGACCTCGGAGCCGATGCATTGAGGTAGGTGTCTCCAGGTCAGGTTTGACGATAATGACTTTGGGGTAATTCCTTCCCCTCAGAGCATCACCCTCAATAACTTGGCTCCAGTCTCAGCATCAGGGCATGGCAAGGCTCTGCTGGAGTCTAGGGCATCCTTGGGATCCTTGAATCCAAGGTTCTTTGATTTCAGTCAGCCTGCTTCAACTTTGGCTTTCAACATCATAGAAAATATTTTCTCCTGCCAGGAGATGGAATGGCTGAGTTTGCCTGGTGCTTCCTTCTCTTACATCAGCACCTGTGACCATTCCTCAGTCTGCTCAGGACACCTCATCATGGTTGGTCCCAGTCTGCCCCCTGCTAGGGCCCCTGCCTCTTCCCTTTCATCCCTAGAATCTCCGGAGTGGCAAGTCTCATAAGATGTGGTGTAAAAGGAAACACCTGGAGTCATACAGTCAGTAAAGGACTGGGGGTCTCCCATATCCCTCTGCAATGACACCTCCTTGGGTATCTGTTGGCGCTTCTTCACCAGCATGGGAGGAGGATGGACCGTTGAATCCTCCTCTTCAGAGGAGTCTGTATTTTAGGAGGCTTTCAGCACGTGCCCATCCATGTCCTGGATGGTTCCCCCTCTAAACACACTGATCGACCTGGTGTTTTGGATGGTGTGGAAGTCGCCTGACACAGTGCAACCAATTCCCAAGATGCCTAGTAAGATACTAACTCTTTCTAAAGACCAGTTATACTGGAGTAACGGTCCAGCTGTGGATGCAGTCATGGTGGCAGCAGCCACCAAGAAGGACATTTCAGAAGAGAGCTCCTTAGTCCATTTCCCAGATAGGGCATATTAGGCATTGGACTGTTTATAGAAGCACTGCTATATCTCAGCTACGTTCATGCTGAGGGCATTGAAATATTTAACTTACTTGATCAGGATTCAAAGGGATATCATTTCAGAAGCATCAAGGGTTATTAGACTCAGCAAACTCTGGGGTCTCAGACGTCTCTGAATGCTCAGTTGCCCACCTTACAATCGATAGTTAATGATTCCATGACATTGCTATCTAATGCAGCTGATGGAATGTCCCAAGCCACTGGTATCAGCATTGCTATGTATCACCAAGCTTGGTTGAATCTGTGCAACTTTGCAGACTGCTTTAAGGCACCCTTTATCAATGCCCCATTTGACAGCTCCTCTCTGTTCAGGCCAAAAGTTAAAGACACTTTGATCAGGAATGAGGAAGATGGGAAGATGTTGTCTGCCACTGACGTATATTTTGCTACCCCTCAGCATTCGTTCTCATGTAACAAAAAGAAGGGAAAGTGTCTTTTCTTCATGAATTCACAACAGTATTTTCAAGTCAGTCCTCCCTGAGGGTTCCCCCTGTGCCAGATGGGAGTAACCACAATGGATGCCACCCACACAAGTAGGAGAGGTCTGCAGAATCAAGGCTTCTGTGGACCTTTCTCCAGGAGACCATTTCAGTGATTCTGAAGGGTAGTCTGACTGTCCTGCTCTGGAGGCAGTTGAGAGTCATTTGAATCTATACCTGGAGCTTTGGGAGGCCATCACCTTAGATGCGCGATTGTTAAGAGTCATATTCCATTTTTAGAAGTTCTGAGTTTGAATTCCTCATGTCTTCCAGACATTCAACCCTGTCAGAGACAGGAAGCAACCATTAGATTTCAGAAGCTGCTGGCAAATCAGGTCATTCAAGAGACCCGACCAGACCAATGAGGATCTGGGGTCTACTCAAGAATCTTTTTGGTTCCAAAGAAGAACAAGAACATTGGGCCAATCTTTTATTTGAGCAAGCTCAATCCTTTTGTAAAGCAGACCAAGTTCTGGATGATCATGGTGCAGTTCATATTACCTCTGTTCAGGAAGGCAGACTGGATGTGCTAGATCGACCTTAAGGATACCTACCATCATATAAAGAAAGCAAAGTGATCCAGGAGGTGTATTCGCTTCTGGTTGGGAGGTCAGTCATTAAATACCAATTCAGAGTGCTGCCATTTGGCCTCACCACTGGTCCCTTGGTGTCCACCAAGTACATGGCAGTTGTGACAGCCTGGCTCAGGCTGCAGGGGTTTCAGGTTTTCTCTTACCTAGATGATTGGCTCCCAACCACTCCCACAACAGCATCCTTAATCAGGGTCAGGGACACCTTACTCCAGTTATGCAGTTTCTTAAGGATCACAGTTAATTACCAGGAGTCAAGTCTCCATCCAGCTCAGACATTAGAATTCATGGGTTGCCATTAAGACACTGTTTCCCTGATTGCAAAACTCCCAGCATCCAGAATTCAGTCTGAGGTGGTCTCTTTAATTTCTTACAAAAAGCCTCTGGCCTGTGTCCTTCTGAAACTGTTGGGGCACATGGCAGCTTTTATTGGCCTGGTCCCCCTACTGAAGTACCACATGAGGGCTCAGTAATGGACTCCGGCAGTGCAATGGGCTTATATAACACATCCAATGGAGTTTCCCATAACTCTGATGAGTCTGTTTCTCCCTCCTCATCCCAGCACAGTCACTGTGGATGCCTTCTTTCTTGGGTGGACAGCTGAAGGGAGCTGGTCCTCTTCTGAGGCCGTCTTCACATCAGTATCTTGGAGATATGGGCAGCAACTCTTGTGTTGCAGACATTTCAGGACATTCTCCCCAAGAGTGTGATCTCAGCCTAGACAAGAAAATATGTTGGTGTTTTGGTATTTGAGCAAACGGGGGAGAGCATAGTCTTACCGTCTTTGTTGGGAGGCCATGAAGGTCTGGCAGTGGGCAGTTTCATTTTGGTGATTTTTCATTGCAAAATACATATCAGAGAAGTCCAACATTTTGGCAGACAGTCTAAGCAAGAACATTCTCCTTCCTCACAAGTGATCCCTGAATTCGAGAGTTGCAGCTTGGATTCTTGGCACTGGGACACTCCATGTTGTGACATGCTTACATCCCCATCCAGCAATAAGTGCAGCAGCTAATATGCCGTAGTCCCTCCTCAGGGGTGGTCACCCAAGGATGGTCTTCTGTATGTTTGGCCTCTAGATCTCTTGTAAGCTTATCCTCTGACCTCTTTAATGATAAAGTTTCATCAGAAGGCAGCTTACTGAAGAGTGACTGTAATTCTCATTGCTCCTTTTTGGCCTATACTGAAGCACCCTCCCTTGGGTGCTGGATCCATTTGGGATCTCATCTCCTATCCAGATGTTCTGGACTTGCCCAGTCTCCAGACTCTAAAGCTAACCGCATGGTTTCTCCAATTTTCCCTGATGGCCAGGAATCCTAAGCTTTCCAGCAGTGTGGTGCATATATTGTCCTCCTCTCAGAAGATGCCTACATGGAAGGTGTATGCTAGCATGTGGAAATATTTTGATGTTTGGGCTGACTATTAGGGTTTTGATCCTTTCTCAGACCCTTCAGAGGCAGTTCTGAATTTTCTTGCAGGTTTGTTAAACTCCAATTCCAGTTATTTTACAATTAAAGTACAATTAGCAGCCATTTCCAACTATCATACCTGCAGGGATAATGTGCCTCTGACTGCTCTCAAGATTTTGAAAGCCTTCCTTAAGGGCATCTTTCTGCTATGACTTCCTCTTAAGAATCTTGTTCCACTGTGGAATTTGCCCTTCATGTTGCAGGTGTTTTGTAGTTCATCCATTTGAACCCTCTGCTACCATTTATTTGAAGCTTTTCTCTTGGAAACTGTTGTTTGCGGTGGCGGTCACCTCTGCCAGGCGTGTGTCTGAGTTGTAGGCCCTTTCTTCTATCCCACCATATTTGTTTTTTCATAAGGATAGGGTGTCTCTTCATATGGGTCCCTCCTTTCTCTCCAAGGTGGCTACAGAGAATAATTTGAATTAAGCAATTCACCTTTCTGTGTTTTTTCCTGATTTCTCCAACAAAGATTAATATTTTTTACATGGCATTGATGTGTGTGAATAACTGAGATTTTTCCTAGACATGACAAAATATTTCAAGGAGCCCTAACTAATTGTTTGTCTCCTTTTCCAAGTCTCAATTGGGTCAGCCTATTTAAGGTTATGCCGTCCAACTGGCTGTCAAATTTCATTGCTTTTGCATACAGTTTTTAGGGAAAAACCTTGCATCACTAAGCAGAAGGTCACTATACCAGAGCTATGGCTACCTCCACTCCCTTTTTCTTTAGAGCTCATTGAATGATTTGTGTGCTGCAGCTACTTTTGTGTTCCACTACAAGTTGAATATTCAGTCAAAATCTTCACAGTATTGCAAAATATCCTTTTATAAAACCTCCTGGAGTGTTACATGGCTGAGGGCTCTGTCCCCCAGGTTGAATCCCAATGAAAAAAGACAACATCAGTTACGCAAGTTATATACACTCACCATAATGCTAGATCCATGTTGTCTTTCGGTTTCTGGTTCAACTTTCTTCCCCTCCTGCTCCTGCCTGTCTGTTTGGTAAGAACTTTTTCATACGATGACAGAGTTGGGGTGGTTGCTTTACCTTGTTTGTGGGGTCCTTGATGTCTTTTCTTTAGGATGGTGTTTTGACATTTGAGGCAGAGAGGGGCAAAATCAATCTGAGGTACTCTTGGCTGAATGAGGTTATGTGTAGAAGAGGAGGAGCTCAGTCAGCTGAAGTCTTTAATATGGACTATCTCAGATCCGAGTCTGATTCGATATCCCACAGGTTGAACCAGACGGAGAAAGACAACATGGATCTGTCATTATGGTGAGTACATAATTTTGACCAAACCAAATACACGCAAAGGAGACAGGGTGCATGGATTAAACCATAATGTAAAATCCAAAAGAAAAAATCCAGCACCAAGAGAAGTTGCAAATTCAATTTTTAAATATATTTATTAGGGCAAACCCAAAATATCCATAAGCAGCAAACCGGTTTCGGCTGAGTGATAGCCTTCTTCAGTGCATTAATGTGAATAGACAGTTCCACATGCTTATATAAGAAAAAAGTCAGAAGAATTGATTGCAATCATCCATTAATTATTTAAACAATTAAGCAAATTAGCTTAACTCATTCAGGCCAGGACTAAATAGTGCACCTAGCCTGATAATCCAGCCTGACTCTTTTTGATTTAAAATAGAATGCCATCCTGATTTACATGTTTTGTTACATTCAATTCTGTCAATTATAGTAAATGTAAACTTAGCAGTTTTGTGTTTCAAAGTATGTTTATATAGTGCATTGGATAATCTATTGTTCTTGATATCACTTAGATGTTCACTAATTCTGAATCTAAAAGGTCTTGATGTTTGCCCTACGTAAAACGCAGAGCAAAAACAGGTAGCTAAATAGATTACCCAATCACTACTACAGTTCCCAAAACATCTGATGTCATAAATTCTGGATGTATTTTTACTAGTAAACTCCTTTGTTTTGACTATATGTTTACAAGCATGGCAATGACCACAGGCTATACAGCCTGACAATCTATCTCCAAACAAAGTGGTTTGTTGTTTGGTTGGCTCAGTATGATGTTTGTAGTGTGTGAAATATGAGTTGATGGTTCTACCTCTCCAATATGAAAATGAAAAGCGAGGTGTAAGACAATTGCCTAGTTTTTCATGGGCCAACAAAATATCCCAATGATTGTTAATAATGTCCCTAAACCAATTCATGTTACCTCGGAAGGTAGTTACTAGCCTAATGGGTGGTGAAGTTTGTTTTTTAGAAATGGTTTGGTCCCTATATTGTAATAGCTGACTTCTGTCCTGTTGGTCAACAAAACTTCGTGCCTCATTCAAAGATTCTACCTGATAACCTCTATTGAGAAATCTTTGGGTAAGATTATATTGGCAGGGCCCATGAGATTGTTCACAGGAACAAATCCGTTTAATACGTAGATATTGAGATTTGGGAATGTTTCGGATGATGTGGCATGGGTGATGGCTAGAAGCATGTAGTAAGGTGTTGTACTGTGGAAACTTTCTATAGACCTGTGTTTCAAATGTGTGATCCATCTGTCTGGTAATGGAGACATCCAAAAAGGTGATATTGTGATGTTCAGTATTAAGTGTGAATTGGATCCCCCATTTGTTTTCACTGAGATATTCTATAAACTCCTTGGCATAGAGCACATTACTCTGCCCTACCATCCAACAATCGTCCAGATAGCGTCTCCAAATATCTATCTGGTCCAAGAATATCTTGTGATTGTCATCATATATCAGTTGTTCCTCCAGATATCCCATGAAAAGTTCGGCATAGATGGGAGCAAAGGATGCTCCCATCGCTGTACCTTGCAGGGGCGACTCGTACTATAGGACTGCGGGAATGCAGCCCCCCACCTGTAAAATGGGTCTCCCACCTGTAAAATGCATAAAATAAATTCCCCATTCCCCCCACCGTAGAACATATAAAAATAAAAAATATCTCGGACTCCGCTCATGCGTGCTTAGTTCCTGACTGCTGTGTTAGGCAGACCAGAACTCCAAGCAAGCATGCTCAGGCATTCCTGAGCTCCAGACTGCTCAGTTAGGCAGTCCGGATAGGAAGGCAGGAAACTCTGCCCTTCCAACCCAGAGATCTGTGTGGTGATGACCGCACAAACCGGAAGGTCACTGGACTGCATCGCCTGCAGGCTGGACCAATAGCAGGAGGCTCCAGCCTCCTTATATCTCCTGGGAAACCACAGCATGCACTGGCCAGTATGGAGGACCGATCGGGCTGCAGGATTGTGGCTGCTGCAGAGTACAGGTCGCTATGGAGGAGCTGGGCTGACCAATCGGGCTGCAGGATCGCGGCTGCTGCAGAGTACAGGTCGCTATGGAGGAGCTGGGCTGCAGGATCATGGCTGCTGCAGAGTACAGGTCGCTATGGAGGAACTGGGCTGCTACAGGACCGCATGGCAGGCCGTTCTGGAGACAGGTGATCACTGCGGAGGACTTAGCTGAGTACAGGTAGTGTGTGTGTGTGTGTGTCTGTGTGTGTGTGTGTGTGTGTGTGTGTGTGTGTGTGTGTGTGTGTGTGTGTGTGTGTGTGTGTGTGTGTGTGTGTGTGTGTAATGAAAGACTGGTGTTTTGTTGAGGATTACTTATGGGCCAGTACTTGCCTTAGCAGGCTAAAGGTTCCCTGTGATACAGAATACAGTAAAGCAGTTATCTGAGAAATGAAAGAAAAGAATACAAAATATTTTATTTAATTAAAATGTTTAATTTTAATTATTTCTGTTCTTCTATGTTTGTCGTGACAGTGTAGTTCCCAGCTGTTGGCAAAATATTGATAGTAAAATGTTGATAGTAGTTTAAATTGTTCTAACTGTGAATTGATTTCTAATATTGCCTGTTTACATGTTAGTGTCTACTCGTTGGTAGTCAGTTCATGGTTAACACTTGCTACAAGGCCACTAAGTAGTAAGAAGTTGTCTTATTGTACATAACACAAAATGAAAGCTTTCTTGTACATATTCTAAACAGAAAAAAGTAACTGCAGTTTTTTTGGAACTAAGAGAAGAGTATAAATGTGTAGTAGATGTAGTACATTTTTTCATTCTTAAGTTGAATAAATAAAGTAACAATGCAATTCAGATTCAAAACAGGTGTAACTATAAGATTTGCACATTCAAGAATAGCCCTTGTAATGAGTTAAGGTAATTTAATAGAGAAGAAAAAACAACAGGAGCCTAGTATATCAACAGAAGAGAATGCAGCTTAGCTGGTATTCTGAGGATATGCTTTATATCATCTTGTCAGGTAATTAAGACTCAAGTCTAACTGTTTATGTCCATCTGTTGTGTATTCTCACCAGATCACACTGTATTGAAGCTTACAGATTTGTAGCATCAGCCTCAGACAGCTGATTCCAAGTTTGTCATTGTTTTTTTGTATTCTCATTGTATCAGTCAGTTTTCACAGAATTTTCTTCCTGCATTCCACAGTTATAACTACATTATATGGTACCTTCATAAAAGCAACACGATGGTTATTCTATACAAGAGGTATTGCTACACCTTGCAAGGAATGACTTCAATTTATTACTCAGTGACACAGTAATCATGTGTTCCTTTAAAGCTATTAGTTCTGTGGTTCATGTACTTATTTCATAAACAGATTGCCCTTTGTGTCCTAACCCATGCTTTTGTTAAAAGCACACTTTCCTTGTGCACTAACCCTTAATATAAAGTGAATATGACAACAGGTCAAAAGTTTAAGTACCAGAAAGGTATAGAGTGAGCATATTCACTATAGTTGCCAATCTTGAACAGATATACTCTCATAGCTGAGGTCATAATCTTTGGGCTTTTATTGATTTATATCAGTCAACATCTTCCTGTAATTAAATATCTCTCTGCACAAACACAATGCCTAATTCAGCTTTTAATTTTGAAATGTATGTCAACCAAAAAATAGTGCAAATAAGAGTACATGTTTGACTTCACACAATTAATAGCCCATATGTTATTATTATACATGGCATTCTTAATCCTAATTTAATACATGAATGGACTGCTGTGACTGGGGACATAGCCGGCCTTAGGCATAGGCCAACTAGGTGGCCACATAGGGCACCTCTCTATCAGGGGCACTTTTCCGGTATTTATTTGGTGTAGGTAGACCAGGATGGGGGCACCAGGTGGTGGTGGGGGACACCGTGGAGCCCTTTTGCCTAGGGTACCAGTTGGCCTAAGGCCGTTCCTGACTGGAGAAAAACAATTCACTCCACTGCAAGAGTCGTCTTTAGCAGTGCACTGTTATGATGAGTGTGCTCACTCTATTGTCTTAATTCCTTTTGGAAATACTTATGTAGCAGCATTCTCAACATCTGAACATAAAGCCAGGTAGTTTTACGACTAACCTAGTGTGATGGACAGCTAAACAGGATAACCTGTAACACTGCCATACAATGCCTGCAAGGATTCTAGATTGGAATTTAACATATAGATTTGGTAAATGTTTTCATGGTTGTCAGCAGTGCAGCCTAACATACGTTCAGACCTGAAACATTTTTGACATAATTGGCACAAATGACAGCAACCTAGCATATTGCGCTGTGAAAACAACCTTTCATCTATTGCTGCATTTATCATAACAAAAGACAATACCTGTAGTAAGCCACTTAAACAGGATCTGACTGGTCACAGGTAGGCTTTGTCCAATGTGAAGGGAATAAGAAGTTTATCAGCCTTTTCATGCATTTGATGCAAAACAGATAACATCTAACATGTCAGTGTATATTATAGTATGTCTTTAAACCTTTGTTCTCCTGCTTAGGAAAGAAAAGTAGTAAAACAGAATGGCTCAACGAGACAGCAAATGCCATTTTAGGTAAATGGGATGAATTAAATATCCCTGGTGGCTAGAGAGAGCTTAGGAAATATCCCTGGTGGGGGACTCAAACCCTGTACCTTGGAAGCAATAAGCAAGAGCTTGAATTCCCTACCCACCACCACTTGTGAAATTTTTGTTGTGTTCTGTTCCTCATAAAATCTGTGGTTTTCTGGATTTTGAATTCACTAAATAATGACAGGCATTTGAATTTCAGACTTCATATTCTTCAGAAAGTACATGGTAACACAAAACCTTTTATTCTAGCAATTTTCTATTTATAAGATCAATATTTGAAATGTGTCCCTATTTTTGGGGCTGTATTACCCCATTATCGGCTTTGTCCAGATTTCTTGCTCTGAGCTTGAGAGGTATAAGAAATGTACCAGGGCCATCAGCCAGAGACATTTCAAACTGCAACATACTTGTTGCACCTCACTCCCTCATGTAGTGACTCTGGATGTGTTCAAGCAAGGCAAGGAGCAGTTATGCAGTGTAAATGTGCAGAGTATCCCCCCATCCAAGGTGGCTTTTCATCTGTCCTTGATTTTGCAGAATGTTCTGGTTTTCTGTCATATTTGTATATGTTGAGTTATACTTATTATTCAGAAAATGCATATTGTTGCAGTCCCTGTTGCTCTGTGTTTAAGTAGCAATTCTTTAATGACCATCAAGTAAGCTTGTCTGAGGCTGTAAGATGCAAGTAAGCTTTAATAAGCATACTGTTAAAGAATTACCAACATTGAAAGCCTTTTGTTGTTGCCATGCAGAGAATACTTACACAACTAGATAGCGTATAAGCCTTAGGTATTGAAATGCATATGACAGTATTTGTAATAAAGGACAAGATTACAGTATTTTCAGAAGCTCATTACAGTTGTTGGAGACTTGCAGTCATCTTTGCAAGCTTTACCCATAAACTAAACAGAATGCCAGTCTATCATGCGTGGTTCATAACCTGTGCAGTAGTCCTTTAAGCAATTTATCTTGAGCTTGTTTCTTGTTTGCTGTTCATTTTTTACTTTGATCATGTTTTCCCCATGAAACAAGTAGATAGTTGTTGTCAGGCTCAGGCAGCAGGTCTTTTTTGGATAAAAAACATTTTTACAAGTGGGGGTATCACAGAGATTGCTACTTTCAGCATGTTATTTGGTACTTTTATAAAGTTGAATATAAATTATAATTAGAACTGCAGTGCAAGGAGAAGTGGTTTGAGTTGAGTGCTGCTTGGTTTTTTTTATACTTGATTTTGACCGGCATTCCAGTAATGTATTTAAAAGGTAGTTTATTTTTTCATGCCTCACAACCTTTTTGTTTCCATCTAGATATTAGGTAAGCTGTCATGTAGCCAATGCATTGAAATATTTTTTACTTCTACACTTCATTTTGTCTTGATTGGACTCTCATAATGACAGTTTGGCACCCAGGGCAGCATATTTAATTAAAATCCCAGTTTTTGTGGTTTTGAGCATATCCCCACCCTTTTCTAGCTGGCCACACCCATTCTCATTGGCCGCACCCATTTAGCTGTTTCCTGCAGCCCCACTTTGATTTGAAGTCACCAGCCTCCACTGGTACCTTGCACCTGCCAATAACACCTCTAATTGAAATAAAAACATTTTTGGACAACACATGTTCCGTCAAACAAACTAATAATGTATTGAAACCAGGAGTGTATAAGTCTCATCTATCCAGCCAGTATTTGATAGCCTCTAGTCCTGCCCAATGTGGAATGCTGGTGTACAATGAGGTGACGTATAGTGTACATAGATACCAACTTGGTTCTAATTGTGTGTCCTGGATAATATGAAGAAATTGTGTGGTGTCTTTAATTCTAGACCTAACCAGAGGTAGCAAAGGCTGTAAATATTCAGTAAAAAAAACTGATAAAGATTCTGTTAAAGAACCCCTCCCAGATACTATTGGTCATGCTGAAGGATTGGTAGAATCTTTGTGTATCTTAGGCAATAAATAAAGATATTGTGGTTGGGGATCAGAAACCTTAAGTTGTTTACAAGTTTTTTGTAAAATAATGCCTTCATCCACGGCTAGGTCTAGAAAAAAGTCAATTTCTTTCTTGAAATTAGGAGTTGGATCTGTGACCATCTGTATATAATAACGGATGTCTGATAACTGACCCTGACGTCTGATAACCCAAATCTCAATATCTACGTATTAAATGGATTTGTTCCTCTGAACAATCCCAATATGATCTTACCCAAACTGGACAGTCTCAAGTTGACGGCTTGGTTGCTCCAGTTTCCTTGATTGCCAGGACTCCTGGTCTTTCATCTTCAGTAAAAACTATTCTGGTGGCATTGTGAAAGTGCAACTGGCAGCTATTTTGAATTTTCACATCGGCGAGAACATGAATGCCCTGGTCTCTTCTAGACTGTGTAAGGCTTTCCTTAAAGGTGCCTTTCTTTTGCATCCTCCAATTAAGGACTCTGTTCCTCCTTGGGACCTTACCTTGGTTCTCCAGGCTTTAGTTGCTCCCCCCTTTGAACCAGCAGTATCAGTAGATTCGAAGCTCTTATCCTGGAAGACAGCCTTCCTAATGGCCATTACATCAGCTAGGAGGGTTTCTGAGATTCAGGCTTTGTCTGCCGTGCCCCCTTAGTTGATTTTCCATAAGGACAGGGTTTCTCTCCACACAAACCTTTCTTTCTTACCAAAAGTAGCTTCTGAATCAAACATTAATCAAACAATTAACCTATTTTCTTTCCAAATTTTCAGAACAAGGGTGAATATAAACTGCATTTGCTAGATGTTCTTAGACAACTTTGATTTTATTTACACAGAACAAAGCCCTTCCATAAGTCTGACCACTTATTTGTGTCCTTTACTAAACCCTTTTTGGGTAAAGCCATCTCCAAGGTTTCCTTAGCTAGATGGATTACACTATGTATTTTGCAAATTTACAACGACAAAGGTCTGTCCCTGCCTGGTCCTATTAAAGCTCATTCTACCAGATCTATGGCGACTTCTGCTGCCTTTTGGTCTAGGGTTTCATTGGATGACATTTGTGTGGCAGCAACTTGGGTTCATAGGTTCATAGGCTGGTACTAGGCTATCGGCCCTAGGGTCTATACAAATCTAGCCATAACAATTCCCTGGCTATTTCTTCCCACACTATTTACTTCCTTGGACCCCTGTCTAGCAGGGTGACTGACGTGATCCCTGGGGTGACTTTCCTTTCTCCCATCCAGTCGTCAAGGTTCCTTTTGAAGAGGGCCAAGGAGGCGCTCTGCTTGACATGTATGGGCAGTCTATTCCACAGTCTGGGGGGGGGGTCTCTGGGCAAGGTTACATACCTTCATTTCTCATTATAAGTTGGATTTGATCTCCAGAGGGAGAGCATCCTTCGGCTCTGTGGTACTCAGGAATATCCTTCCAAGAGGGCCTCCCAGGAGTTTGAGTAGCTGGGGACTCTGTCCCACAGGTTGCAGATAAAATGAAGTTAACTACTTCAGATAAAGAAGTTATGTATTCACCATAACGTTCCATCTGAGTAGTTATACTTCATTTTTCTGCAACCTTCCCACCCTCCTTCCCCCAAACCTTCTCCTGGTTTATTGTAAGTTGAGTTGCTGATTGGTTTGAGTTGTGGCAAACTCGATCTGAGGGAAGGTAGGAGATGGTGATAGGTTATGGGTAAGGGGGAGGAGCTCAGAGCAGATGCTTGAAAAGTTGCCGGCTCGGATCCAATATGGATCCGAATACCCACAGGTTGCAGAAAAATGAAGTGTAACTACTCAGATGGAGTGTTATGGTGAGAACATAACTTATTTTTTTGTAATGGCTTTATATTGTACAGCATTGTGTAGACCAATGCTCACGTGTGCTGAGCTGCTTTGCATGCTGCTGATAGTGCCTCCTAATTAGTGGATTTGACCAGGCTTCTGATTTCTAGACCACTAGGGTATTGACGTGTTTGTGCTCTATGCTTTTTATTCATTTGGGGCTGTTGCAATTAACTGTTGTGAGAGAAGGGAAACAAGTAGTGTTCAGAACATGAATTCCCTATTAGCATGCTAGTGGTACTAGTTAAGTTGGCCATTTGGTTGTTTTTAACTGCTTTATTTTGTGTGGCATTGCACAACTCTGCATTTATTTGTGCCACACAGTAGCCAGCGAGTGCTCTCTCCTTTGCTATACTATGTTGTCTATAACAATTTTTGTTTCTCAGCATATTGTACTGAGCACATGAAAAGTGTTTACCCATGTTACCAAATTGTACCGAGAACATTAAATCTGGTTGTAATAAAGTTTCATTCCACCATTGCTATATCTTACACTGTCAGATAAGTACTTAACTTGTTATTACTGTACCTTAGGTATCATGTTACCCCGAATCTAAGTATACTGATTCCTCTACCAGATTTACTAAACACCATGGGATAACAGTCTGCAGTCTGCCCATACCCCTTCTGTTTACAGCCTTCTAGCAATAGGCACAATGAGGCTCAGTAGGAAATGCCTCATGCTCCGAGACTAAGTCCAGCTGTTACCAGATATATGGTTCATGTGTGAGAGGTGTTGGTATGTATTTAAACTGAAGGCAAACCTTTTATGTCCATCATGTATCAAGGTGGCTAGTGCTCAGTACACACCAAAACCAACACCACACTAGACACCCTGATCATCACGTCACACCACTAACACCATAATACTTATGCTGAGGTACTATGAAAATCCCTCCCAAAGCCTCTTAGGCCTCCCAGGCAATACATTGCCACACCTGAACCTCAGAAACATAATTACTCCTCACCTCCAGCAGCAAGGGTCATCAAAGTGCTATGCAGACGCCGCTAAAACAGCCAGAGCATACTGATTTGCATGACAATGTCCTTGCCATAGGTGACTCAGTAATAAAATGAAACATACTGGTGCACCCACTCAGTTGTCTCTTAGGTTCTATAATTTTTTTTTTTACTCATACTAGCTAATTGCTAAAGGTATAATCTTCAGGTCAAATTAAGTTGTTTTCCATCTGTACTTCTCTCCCTTCAGGCTTATGCTTAAATATAATGCCATCTTTGGCATAAACCTATCCAGATGTATCACTAAACTAAAAAAACTTCTATAGTTCCTTACACAGAAAATACCTGGCATGAACTACCTAAGTTACAACTTGTCTAAAAGCCCCATCTCTGTACTGTGCCTCTTGCAGACTTCTGCATAATGACTGCATAGTCTATAAGGCAGCAAATGATTCATCAAGCACATTTGAAAAACTGGTAATTCCACAAGTACAGCTTTCGGCTGTGCCTGAGTTTGCCTCATATTTTTGCCATGTTCCTCACGAAATGTTTGATTTTCTGATTACAGTCAGTCAACAGTGCCAAACATTAGAGTTTCATAATTCGTATTGGCTAGGAAATACATATTGACCAAAAGCTGTTCTATTAAATTTGTAGGTGAATTGGAGTAATATTTAAAAAAAAAATGTCCCAGATTCTGGGACCTGTATCCCCTGTTGTTTTTGGCTTTGTCCCCAGTTCTTGAGCAAAGACTTTGAGAGGTATGCCCATGAGTACTCACTCAGGGAGCCTGATTCTACAAGGTAATATAAACCGGACCATTTAGTGGGCTCAATAATTGTCCCACAGAATCCCCTGTCTGTGGAGTAAGTTTGTTCATAGGTTCATAGGTTCATAGGTTGGTACTAGGCTATCAGCCCTAGGGCCTATACAAGCCTAGCCATAACAATTCCTTGGCTATTTCTTCCCACATTATTTACTTTCCTGGATCCCTGTCTAGCAGGGTGACTGACGGGATCCCTGGGGTGAATTTCCTTTCTCCCATCCAATCGTCAAGGTTCCTCTTGAAGAGGCCAAAGAGACACTCTGCTTGACATGTATGGGCAATCTATTCCAGAGTCTGGGGAGTCTCTGGGTCAGGAACCTATCCCTCCAGCATGTTTTGTTTATTGTGATGACAAGGTTTAGATCCCTGGAGCGTGTAGCTCTGAGGGATTGGGATTTCTTTAAGTGTAGCATGTCCAACAGCTCTGGGTTTGACATGGCCTTGGATGTTAAGCAGAGATCACCTCTGAGTAGACGATATGCGACAGAGTATAGCTGGAGCTTTTTAAGGCAGTCAGCGTAGGGCATCTGCTTTAGGCCTGTGATTCTTTTAGTGAGGTATTTCTGAGGCCTTTCCAGTTGTTGCAGATGTCTTGAGAGGTACATACCAAATGGGGCGTTGTATTCTATAATGGGTCTAATGAGGGATGAGTACAGTGGGACAATGACCTCCTTTTTCCTGGATGAAAAGCCCTTCATGATGAGGTGTGCCACATAGAAGGATTTCCTGACTGTTGTGGCGATGTGGTTATCGAAGGTGAGACCACTGTCCACCTGTGTCCCTAAGTCTCTTATCACACTTTCAGTGTTTAGTGTACTGCCACCTATATGGTAATTCATGGATACATGTTTTTCCCAAAGGGATAACAATACATTTCTTGGCATTGAGCTTGAGCCCATGGCTCTGGCACCAAGCATCTGTTTCTGTAAGGCCCTTTTGTAGAGTATCCACATCATTTTGGGATTCAATAATGGCTCCCAGTTTGCAGTCGTCTGCAAACTTTGTTAGCCAGAGTCCCTTAGTGTTGACCTGAACTTCAGAGAAGTAGATGCCAAACAAGAGTGGCCCCAGGACTGAACCCTGAGGTACTCCACTTGTCACTTGTCTGGAGCTGGATTTGGAGTCGGCTACTTTTACAGTGTGGGTTCTATCAGTAAACCATTTAGCAACCCATTGGGTGACATAGGGATTAATGCCCAACTTAGTAAGTTTATCTATGATTCCAGAGTGGGGGATGGTGTCAAAGGCCTTGGCAAGGTCTAGATAGGCTGTGTGGACCACCTTACCCTTGTCCATGGCTCTGGAGACTGATTTAAAGAAGTCAATCAGGTTCAGGAGACAAGATCGGCCCTTCACAAACCCAAACTGGGTGGGGTCCAGTGTTTGAAGGTTGCCAATGTCTTTGTTTATAAGTTCCATGATAATACGCTCCATGGCCTTGCAGATAAGGCTTGTCAGACTGATGGGATGGTAGTTTCCGGGATCCAAGGTGGATCCCCCTTGTGGATTGGGATAACTGTAGCTCTGCCCCACTCAGTGGGCACGAAACCTGAGGTGAGGCTATGATTAAACATGACACTTAGGTGAGGTGCCAGTTCATATTGTAGTTCATGTAGTACACAGCCCGGGATGTCATCTGGTCCCATGGATGCTGTATTCTTGGCTTTAGAGAGTGCGTTTTGTACCTGTGTGGCCGTTATTACTGGAATTTGGCAATCTTCCGGTATTGAGATGGGCCATTTAGGGGTGAGAGGGGGTGAAGTTGGCACTGAATCGATCTGCCAGGATATTGGCAATATCCTTCAGATCAGTATATTTAATGCCATTCTGTTTTAGCTCAGAGCAGATCTGAGCATTGCCATTTAGATTCTTGACATAGTTATAGAATGCTTTGTGGTTGTCTTTGGAATCTTTGGCAATTTTATTTTCGTAACTAGCTTTGGAGGATTTTATGAGGCATCTCAGTTTCTTACTGAGGCTAGTAAGGAGTTTTTGCATCCTGGGATTTTCCTCTTTTCTGCAAAAGTTTCTTCCTTTTGTTGTAAAGTTTGTTTATGGCAGGGGACCACCAGATTGGCTTCCTTTTTTGGATAAGAGCATTTTGGTTCTATTTGGGATGGCACGATTCATGCATGAGTGGATGTGCTTGTACAGTGCCTTAGTGTAGGATTCAGCAGTTGAACTTTCAGTTCCGTCTGCATGGGTGTCATGAAGTTTGTCACTTCTGACTTGAGTAGCATGAAGTTGGCTTTGGAGAAGTTTTTATGGTGGTTTCTTTACTGGGGGTGGGGTGGGATGTGGATGTTAAGGGTGATGGTCAGACCTGACAAACGAGGGGTGACCATAGGTATGGAGCATTGATTTCCCATGTTGGTAATGACCAGGTCTAGGATATTGGAGCCCTGGTGGGACTATGGATTAGTTGATCCAGGGCGTTGGAATTTATGAATTCCAAGAACCGTTGCAAAGGTGTTGGGACATGAGTAGTTTTCCCAGTTAATGGCAGGGTAGTTAAAATCACCCAGTATTAGGGTGTTTGGTTCTATCTTAATATTTTCCAGTATGTTTAGAAAGGTGTAGTGAGAATCTTGGGGTATGGTGAGGGATCTGTAGCAAGCTACAATTTGGATTGCAGTCTTACCTAGTGTTAGTTGCACTTGGAGAATTTCAGACACATTGTGTTGGCCAACTAGCCTGGTCGTGTGAATATCCTTGGTGAATATTGACACTCCTCCACCTTTAGTGTTTCGGTCCTGGTTTGGTGGCCGAAATGTGTGGTAAGAGTTGTAGCCTGGTATTGCAGGGGTGCTCTCTGGAGCCTTGAACCAGGTCTCAGTTACTGCACAGATATCGATGTTCTCCATTTCTAGGAGTGCCTCGAGAGAGTGCATTTTGAGGTTTAGACTTCTAGCATTGAGTAGCATTACCTTCAGATTTTGCATGCTTGTACCTGTTACATTGGTGGTTTTGTCCTTTGAAGTTTGCCTAAAAGGCACTATAGGGGTGGCAAGAGCCTTAGCCAGTAACCTGAATCCCAGGGGCAACAGGTGCAGACCATCTCTGGCAAAGCATCGTGGTCTGTCAATCATGTCATCCCAGGCAGACAGATACTGGATCCCCTTTGAATGACACCATAAGCTTAGCCAATTGTTGAAGGCAATCATTTTATCCTTATATTGTGGTATCATTCTGGGCGAAGGCAGGATGCTACTCAGGGCTAGGGTCATACCTGCCTGGGCCACATGATCCGAGAGCTCTTCCATGTCTCCTTTCATGTAGTCCAGGGAGGTACGTCTCAAGTCATTCACTCCAACATGGACAATGACAGAGTCATATTTGTACTTGTTGTGGAGTGACTTGAGTGCATGCATTATGTGGCGGATCCTGGCACCCGACAGGCAGCTGACTGTAATTTTCTCCTTATTCAACCTGGTGAGAGGGACATCAGTGTGCCGGACTATAGAGTCACCTATGACTAAAGTGTTAGGTACATTGTCTTGCCTTAGGGGCTGTTGCTGGGTGGCACACTGGTGTTGTGAACTATGTGACACATTGGTTGTGATTGGTGTTTGTTTGCGTTTCAGCTTCAGAGGTCTTTGTTGCTTGGGCAGGTTACAGTTAAGAGCCTCTGCATATGTTGTCCATATCAAGCAAAGCAGTTCCCTAACTCATTACAAAAACTTAATGAGTGAATGGAAATCTGTAAATTTACCCCTAGTCTCTGCTATCTATCAGTTGCATAGTTGTGGGATTGCATTGGCTAGGCTGCTAATGGTCTACCTGACTGATTACCTGGTATCTACCTATGAACCTATGAGCCTTTTGTATAAAGGTACACTAAACCTTTACTTCTAAAAGCTTATTCAACCAGGGCAGCAACTACCTTTTTAGCCCTTTCCAGAAATACATCCTTGTATGATACTTATGCAAGGGCTATATGGTGGGCTTCACTGAACATTTGCAGGATAATGTGATCACTACATCTAGGTCCTCCTTTGGAACTACAGTTTATTTATCCAGCCATCCACAACCCATATTCTCATTTGGAGGACCACCCAAGAATACAAGTGTGCACTGTATCTTGTTGGTTGCCAAGGAAGGACCTCCTTATCTCAGATATGAAAGTTATATACTCATTGTAAAATCAGATCAGGATGACAGCTTCATTCTTATCAACATACCCAGTCTCCATCCTCCTATCCCAGGGAGGGAAAGGTATTGAGTGTTTTTTTATAATTCTGTACTTGTTAATTATTTCTGCTCAACTTTAATGTGGCCTAACAGAGATCTGGGGAGGAAGCTTGTATGCAGAGCATCATGGATAAAGGGAAGGGGCCAGATTCTGAGCTGCCCAAGTCATAGCAGCCTTAGTTGATAAGGTTGATGGTTGATAATGATAATGATGGTTGATGAGGATGGGCTTTCTTTTCTAGATCTAACATTATGGTGAGCTTTCGCTCATTTTTCATGCTGCATGGGCTAAGGAGGTTGATCAG
Organism: Protopterus annectens; assembly: GCF_019279795.1. Lineage (NCBI taxonomy): Eukaryota > Metazoa > Chordata > Ceratodontiformes > Protopteridae > Protopterus > Protopterus annectens. The sequence continues at coordinate 94,676,671 of NC_056739.1, read as the reverse complement.
TCACTTTCAGAAAAGTGCTCTCCTGTAACTTACATAGAAGGGGGATTGCTACCTACCCCTTAGAAAGAGTTAGTCTACAGGTGCTGAGTCATGAATAGTAAGAAACCCACCCCTCAAAGTGTCATATTTAAGTAGAGGGCATATGAAGCACTAAGAAATGTATAAGGATGCAAACTATTGTGTTAAACTCATGGCAGAAAACTCAGGCAGTCATTACCTGAAATATGGCATCAGGAGAGGTTGCTCCTTGTCACATATTTTATTTCTGTTTGTAGCTGGACCATCCACCCCTAGATTAAGAATTTGTTTTGAGAGGTTTTTGATAATATTGGATCCATTTAGCCACAACAGAAATATATACAGATGATCTGAGAATTACATTCCCTTGCTTTTGAAAATGAAGAATATGGCAGATCACATATTCCCTTGGTGAGTTTGAAGAGATTTCTAATTTTAAGGCTGACTGGGGTAAGACATTCTTTTTTGTATGAACTGCGTACTGAGGGAACAGTTCAAGATCCCCTTAATAAAAGAATGGAGTAGGACATTTATGATGGATTTGGGGATGCTATTAATCAGCAGCGTCAGTAAAATGAAATAAGTAAGACAAAAAGTAGACTTGAGGCCTGTCTGGAGGACTATTTAGAACAATAGGCATATTTTTCTGTGGTAGGAAGAGCAAAAGTTAACTGTACTTAAAGTGACTATGACTTTCCAGATTATTTTTTACCAACTTATCACAATTATGCTGTACCCCAGCAGGGGAATGATTAAGAAATGGGATAATGCAAAAAATGAATAGAGACAATAGAGACATGTCTTGCTGTCTCTGGACTCCCTTGGAACCTATTACAGAGATGGATTGTATGCTTAAGAGTTATTTTAAAGGGGATATCCAGTTTCATGACATACCTAGTTACTTATTTGCCTCACATATACATATTCTGGCCTTGGTTGGCCTTAAGATGCCTGGCGAGCTTGAAATCAGTAGTGCTTGTGTGGCTTGGTGAGAAATTAGGAAAGAATGCAGGTGCTCAAAATTCTAGAGAGTGGAATTTATTAGAATGAGTGATTGTACCTCCTAAACTAAGAAATCATTGAAGGTTTTCCCATATTTCAGAGATATAGTTATGACTGTTCAAGAGTATGTTTTTAAGGCTCTGTTACAGAATGCTAAATGCTTTTGTTAAAAGGCTTATACAGGACAGCAGAGCTTAAGACAGGCCACAGGAAGCAGTAATTTTACCATGTTTACAAATTTACATAAATAAATACATTTCTGATTTAGGAATTTTTCGGGAGGCAAAAACAGGATTTCAACTCTTGGAGCAGGGGAAGATACTGGGCGTTAACACAGCTGGCATGACTTTAGGTTAAAGAGTCAGCAGACTTTATTTTTTGGAGAGTATATTGTCTTTGGTGATGAAGCAGAAGGCCAAGTACATTCAGTAAGGGAAAAGTACAAGCTTGAGATGGGCTCCCATTACTGAGATTTGAACCCAAGTAACAGAAATATACTTTCTTCAGGATATACAATTTCTGCTCTTTGTTGGGTTCTAAGAGGTTGTTTTTGCCCATTACCCTCAAAAATTGTGGAAAGCAGAGTTAACATGTAGAATGCTGACTGGAGAATTCAGAAGTAAACTGTTTTTGAAACTATTTATTCAGTGGAACCTTAACCATTTCCACACCTAACTTTTCATCTGGATCGGGGACTATCCAGAGTTCCCTAAAGTTCAGACACACCTAGATATCACCACAGTTTTCACTGAAGTCTGCATGAAGCAGAACCTTTCTAGATACTTTATGTTGTACCCAAGTTAGAGTGGTTAGCAGATGGTGGAAGGCAAAATCAGGTGTGTGATAGATTATCTTACTATAAGGTTCTATATCCCAGGTAGTATTCATAGGATCATACTAATAAATCATTTGCCAAGGGTTAGTAGGATGGTAGTCACTTACTACCCGTGTCCATATGGAATTGAGAGAGCTGATCTGAGGTGAATTTATGGTTAACCATCCAGACTTATAAGTTAAATCTAAAGAGATCAAGAGATTTGTTTTTCTTGATATGGAGTGGGAGCTTATTCCAGAGGTAGCGGTCCTACCAGCAGGTCCTGTTTATAATTCAGTGCAGACTGTGTTCCAAAGAGAATGCACTTGTGGTATTTGCAGTTTTATGGACACTCAAAATGTCAAGCAGCTCAGGGTAATTTGTTGCCATATAGGCTAGGCAGAGATCACCAGCATACCTCTCAACTGTCCCTGATTTTGACTCAGATTTAGCTCTGTCTCTCTTAATCCCATCTAATACTGGTGACTTTTGGAGAAAAGGTGGTGAATTACACTTAATAAAGACAACAATTAGAGTTATAGACTTAGTTTATTTCAGAAAATGTATATTAATTCACATTCTGTTATTCTGTCAGTGCTTCAAGTTAATAATACTAGTGTTGTAAAAGAGTCACCAATTGCCCCTGACTATTCCTGGATTTGTCCCTAATTCTGTTCAGATTTGTCTAATTAGTTGAGAGCTATGATCACCATGGAGCTGTCGCTAAGAGACAGGATAGTGACAGAGCTTTTAGATGGTCAGTGCAGCTTAGTAAGCTCATACTTGATTTTTTTGTGAGGAAACATTGCGTTTTCTATCCAGTCACATGCCAAAAGAGGAAACATATTGCTGGATAGATTATGCCAGAAGTGTTCATGAAAATAAAATGCTGCTCTGATTCAAAAGTGTCATGCACAAAGAATGAATTAAAGTTTCCAGAGTAGTGCATCACAATTCTGACTGCTACATTCCGGCCTTCTACCAGCAATCGTAACAAATTATTCTGCAAAGTGTATTCTCACAGAAAAAGTCACATATTGTGGCTTTGCTGCAACTGTTCATGAATTATTTAAATATTAGCCTGTCATAGATGCCAGCATTCTGTTTATGATCACAAGAAAGCAGCCAGAGTCCAGCTTACATGACTGTAGTCTGTGTAGATCATACATAGAATTTTTTATCTGGTTAAATTACAACAGTATTTTGTGGTTTCATTAATGTCCTACTAGCTTAAGTTTTTACATTTATTTATGAAGTTATACTATAGTACTGGCTGCTAGACTAGTTGAGGATGAAAGTTGTTAGCGAATGTAAAGTGAAACTCTTTGTTAATAGAAAGCATCTATTTGGCATTTCTGCTGTAGATTCAAAAGTAAATGGGTTATGCCTCATTTTAATGATTATGCATTACTTATTTAGTATTTATTCTTATTTGCTTACTGGGATGTTCTTACTGGTTAGGTGCAAATACTCCCTTATAGCGGAGGATGAGCACAGAAAATAGGCAATATGTGAACAGTTAACAGATGAATGATTAGGTTCATTTATAACAGACTTGAAAGCAAGATAGCAATGGCTTATGTGACCTAGTTTGCCCCATGCCTGTACGCATTGTAAAAGTTGTACATATAAGTTAATCTGCAATCTTTTTCTGTCTTTCTCTACCCCCTGCAAGAGTATATTATTGAGATGAGTGTACTAACAGCATTTTTCATATACTTCCTTTTTGTAAAATGGGTCATAGCGCAGTGCTTTTCATTCAGAATAATTGTTTTTCCTTGCATAAAGTCTTCACCCTTTGGTGCAATGGAGCAGTTAGATTTTTTTATAGCTTTCTTTTAACTGATGTGATATGTCCTATACTAGATGAGCAGTTATGAGTTTCTGATTTTTAAGACTAAAGTACATTTCAGTTTATTGTACAGTAGAGAGTCGATTATCCGAACATTGATTATCAGACATGTCAATTATCCAAATGCAGCCTTCTAAAGTTTTCGGGTAGGAAAAATCATAAAGTTTGAATATGTAAATGTTATACGTATTTGCTTCTGCATGTTTTTTGAGTTTGTAGCCCTCTTGTGTGTGAAGAATATTTTTTATTGTCCACTGGAATTGTTGAATGGTTGAAAAGTGCATTCCTTGCATGCAGAAAAAACAAGATTTTTTAGAAGTTTTTTTATCCAGTTTAATTATATGTCTGATTATCTGAACAGTTTGATTATCCAAACTACACTAGGTCACAATTAGTTTGGATAATCAACTCTCTACTGTACCTTTATTCATAAACAGTGTTGTTTGAAATTAAATAAATATTCATACCACAATATCTGATTATTGTATTTCTGGGGGATGGGAAGCATGTTTTTGCTATAGGCCTTTGGCTACATTATAGCACAGTTTGAACTATAATTCACTGTCAAGACATTGGAGTCCCAGGTATTACTACCATAGAAATATAAAAAAAAAACATTTTAAATATCATTTCTCCTCCTCTGACTATACAGTGATAGGGTGTCTCACTGCTCACTTAGCTGTCCTTGACACTCCTGCTCCCTTTTATGATTTTTTCCCAACAGGATTACTGAATCTGATCACCCAAACTTTGAATGATTCTTTTCTCATTGCTTCTGTGATAAGTCACAGTACCTACTTAGGGGCAGAATGCTGTTCTCTGAGGGTAGTGTATACCTTTTGACCTCTTAGAGCAATAAATCTGGACAAAGCCATAAATAAAAGTGGGACAAAGGCTCAAAAATTGGGACAGTTTTTAAATATTGCTCTTATAAACTTAGAAAGTTGGTAGAATAACAGGTTTTGCATTAGCACAGATTTTATGAAGGGTATGAAGTCTGAAACTCAAATGCCTATCATTATTTTCTAATTTCAGTCTCTAATGATTTGCCACTAATATGCCAGAAAATCACAATTTTATGAAAAATGGACCAAAAATATGAGGCAAAAATCTGTACAGCTGAGGGGTATGGGCCGCTGGTGGTAGAGCTGAATGGTTATGTTTTGGATCCCAGTTGAATAGAGGCATTCTGTAGAGTGGGATACATTATTTCAAGGAGGTTGTGGAGGAAATGTCATTAAAGAGCAGTAACTTCACTAGTTAGGCAGGCAGGAATACAAGTTGTTTATTTGGTGGGAAGGAGGTTAGGAGATGTTCCTGAATAAACACATTGTGGTGATGGGGTGATTCCAAGCATCCAGAGGTGTCTCACTTTCTTTCAAGTTACATGAAAGAACAGGTTTCCGTTCTGATAATTAATAAAAAAAAATAGAATAATTATTCTTCCTACTCACCTACTGATCGATGCCCCAAGGATTGAGTCCTTCAGCCACTGTCACGTCTCTGTTTATTAACAAGCATAACGACGGATGAATACCTGTTTGAAAGCTCACAATTTTCAGTGTGGAGACTGAAAATCTAGACTTGTATTTACTTGATCTAAGATTTCCATTTCTCAGAATATTCCCTTTGCTCAAAGATATTTCAATAAGAAGCCCAGCTGATATGGCATATTAGTCCTTAGTTTAACCCCAACATAGAATAATATTATGCAAAACAGTGAAATATGTCTCACTGCACTACCTTTTAGCTTTCAATGTTCTTAATAAATCAAGTTGTAAGGATAATAGACAGACTGTTAGGTTGAAATTTCATATGTTCATAGGTGTTTACCAGACTAACAACCACAAGGGTCTTTTCAAGCCTAGCTATGCCCTTGATAAGTGTAAGCAGGGGCCTGGGAAATGAACCATTTACAGGTTGCCTGTGTCCGTTACTGACATAGGTGCCAAACCAGGGATGAATTTCCTGTTCCCCATCCAATTGACCAAGTTACACCTGAATTGGGTTAGGGAGGAACTCTACTTCACATGGATGAGGAGCCTGTTTCAGAGAAGTGGTAGTCTCTGGGATACATATCTGTCTCTCCAGGAGGTCCTATTTATATCATAGGCAAAGTCTAAGTATTTAGAATGGGTAATTCTGATGCTGTTTGTTTTGTTGATATACAGGAGCTCTATCTCCCCTCAACAGCCTATAGGAGATAGAATACAGGGATAGAGCCTTGAGGCAGTCTTCATAGGACATGTTACTTATGTCCTGTATTCTTTTAGTGAGGAACCTCTGTGGACATTCCAGTTGTTGGATATGCCTGGTTAGGTACATACCAATGAGGGCGTTGTACTCAACGATAGGTCTGATGAATGTGGAATACAGTGGAACAATGAATACCTTGGACCTAGATATAATACCTTTGTTTATAAGCTGCACAACATAGAATGATTTCCTCACTATTGTAGACAAGTGATGATCAAAGGCTAGATTACTGTCTGTGTGTGTCCCCAAGTCCCTGACTACTGGGTCAACTCTTAGGGGTGTGTTGTTAATATTATAGTTATCAGGGGTGGATGACTTCCTGAAGGATACCATTATGCATTTATTGGAATTTAGTTTTAGTCCATGACTTTGACACCAGTTGTTTATCTATGTTGCCCCTTCCTGGCGTGCATTTTTGTCGCTGGACAATTAAATGACAGTTTCTAATTTGCAATTACCTGCAAATTGAGTCAGCCAGAGGCCATTGATGTTGGCCTTGACTTCAGAGAAGTAAATGCCAAAAAAAAAGGAGTGGTACCAGGACCGATCCCTGAGAGACTCCGCTTGTGACTAGCCTCTTTGTAGAGGTAGACTCCCCAGTTCTAACTACCTGGGCCCTGTCAGTGAACCACCTGGCTATCCTCCAGGTTACATAAAGGTGTGTCCTTAACTTAAGTTTGTTAACAATGCCCGAGTGGGAGATTGTGTCAAATGCCTTGGCCAGGTCAAGTTACACAGTGTGAACCATTTTGTCCTCATCCATTGCTTTTGTGACGTTATCAAAGAAGTCCACTAGGTTGAATAGGCATGACATGCCCTTGTTGAAACAAAACTGGGTTGGGTCCAGTGTCTGGAAGTTTCCTATGTCATAATTAATAATTTCTATGATAATTTTTCCATTGCTTTGCATATGAGACTAGTGAGACCTATAGGGCTGTAGTTTCCAGGTTCTGTAGATGGCTCACCTTTGTGCAGAGAGATGACTGTTGCTGTTCTCCATTCACAAAGCATGAAGCCTGTTTGGAAGCTACAGTTAAATAGCAATTCCAGAGGGCATGATAGATGCTATTTAGAAGGCATCCTTAGATATTGTATGGGCCCATTTATGCAGTGTTCTTGGAGAAAGCATTTGGGACGTGTTCCCAAGTGATAGCAGGGCAAGTTATATTTGATGGTATTCCCTAAGGAAAGGTTGATGGGGAGAGAGAGAGGTAAAGTTGGAGCTGAATTTGTTAGCCAGTAGGTTTGCTATATATTCTGGCTCAGTATAGGTGGCTCAATTTACAGTGAGCTCTGCACACAGTTGTGTATTGCTTTTGAGGTTGCAGACATAACTAAAGAATACCTTGTAGTTCTTCTTGGCCTGGGAGGCCAAAATGTACCTCAAAGTTGGCTTTGGAAGACTTTATTTGTCCTTTGAGGTTTGTGTTTAGTTTGATGAGTGCTTTTATCTTGCTGGGTGCTGCACCTCTTAAGTTTTGCCATGTTTTTTCCTTCTGTTTTACAGCCTATTGATGTTGTGATTCCACCAGGGTAGCTTGTTTTTTGAGTTAGTTCTGTACTTCCTGGTGGGTACAGCTGCCTGTATGCAGCTTTTAACTGACTTGTATAGGGTTTCTGTGAACAGTTGTGCATAGGCAGCAGTGTTCTTAGGGTTTATGTGGGCTTAAAGTTTTGCCAGGTTATCACTTAATAGTAGGAAGTTAGCCTTAGATTAGTTCCTGAATATTCCAGAGCTAGCTGGGGTTCCAGGTTTTATTTTTACTTCAAAGAAGACTATTTTGTGGTCTGACCTTACCAGAGAGGACATTACACTACTGGGTGTGCAGCACTCTCCCATATTAGTGAGGACCAAATCCAGTATGGTTGCACCCCTTGTTGGTATATTGAAACTTTCTGGATTAAAAGCCCACATTTGCGCTTGTTTAACCACCTTTCCTGTAACTAGTCTAGTCCAGATACAGATTTGCTGTATCCAGGACTGTTTGTAAGCTTCTGAGTGTTCCCAAAGTCTGCGCTTCAATTTTTTCCCTTAGATCTGCTAGTTCTCTCCTCTTCTGCACTTTTACTAGCTTATTAGTCTAGCACTTTACCAGACTTCTTGTAGCAATTATTGCAGCAGACAAAGTGCTACCAACACTAAACGTTCTACAAGGAAACAGCTCCAGTACTTATTATTAATGCCCACCCCTCCAGGCATATCTAAAGGTTAGATCCCTTTGCTTTCTGCTATTAACCTGGTGAACTTGGGCATCCTGAGGCAATGTAGCAACTGCCTTATGTACACTGACAACCCACTCCTCTTACCTCCCAACACTCAGACTTGTGAGAGAGATGCACTTGTATATCCAAATTGAAAGCCACACACTCTCTAGCCAAGACCGGAATAGCTGGTCAAGAGGAGAAGGTCAGCACTTGCACCACACCAGATGGAACACATAGCCTTCCAGAACACACACCAACACTGCCTTCACATAAAAACACAAACCCACATTAACCATCACAGAGACTCTCAATAAAAATCTACCCAGACAGCAGAGACCTCCAAGGCAGAAATGCACTTGACCACCACAATACAACACTAATCATGAGACACATAACTCTCCTAAACAGTGTGCCACTCAACCAAAGCCCCTAAAGCAAAACAGCATGCCCAACAAACTAGTCATAGGTGACTCGATAGTGAGGCACACTGATGTCCCACTCACTAGGTTGAATAAGGGGAAACTTACAGTCAGCTGCCTGTCAGGTGGCAGGATGCACCACATAATGCATGCACTCAGGTCCCTCAAAAACAAGTAGAAAATGACTCTGTCATTGTGCATGTGGGTGTGAATGACCTGGGATGTGCTTCCCTGGACTGCATGAGGGGAGACATGAAGGAGCTCTCAGATTGTGTAGCCCAGGCAGGTATGACCCTGGCCCTGAGCAGCATCCTGCCATCGCCCAGAATGATACCACAGTGCAGGCGGAAAGTGATTGATTTCAGTGGTTGGCTGGGTTTCTGGTGTCATTGTGTGGGGGGGGTTCCAGGTTCCAGTGTCTGTCTGCCTGGGATGACGTGGTTGACGGACCTTAATGCTTTGTCAGAGGTGGCCTGCATCTGTCGCCCCTGGGCTTCTGGATGCTGGCCTGGACTCTTGGACTGCCAGCCTTTTTAGGCAGTGTTCCAAGGACCAGATTACCACTGTAATGGCTACAGACAAATGCAATCTGGGGGTCATCCTGCTCAATGCTAGAGGTATCTTGGGGTGCACTCACTCGGGGCACTCCTCAGGGTGGAGAGCATCGATGTTTGTGCTGTGGCAGACCTGGTTTAGGGCATTGGGGGGTGTCTCTGCACTGCCAGGCTGTGACTCATTCCACACCTTTCGGCCCCAGACCTTGTATCGTTGCCCCATGGGTGGTGGTGTTTCCATATTCATGGGGATGTGCACACCTCCAGACCCAACGTGATGCATCAGAGATACTTCAGGTGCAGCTGGCATTGGGTAGGACAGTAGTTCAGGACATGGCCTGCTGTAGGTCCCCAGCCATGCCCCAGGACTCACACTCAGCATTCCTGGGGAATATTGGGGTCCAAACTAATGCTCTCGTACTGGGCAACTTTGACTGTGCCTCCATTGACTGGGAGGACTGCTCATGTGCCAGTGCAATTGCCCAGTGTTTCCTGTAGTTCATTGGTTCCAATGTCCTGGACCGGTTCGTTCTTGCCCCCGCTAGAGGTAGCGACATCCTTGACCTGGTCATTGCTAACGTGGGCAGCTGTTGCTCTATGCCAGTGTGCCAGTGGTCAGCTCCTCCCTGGTTAGATCTGACCACAGACTAGTCACCTTGGAGGTACACGTCCCCCCCCGCAAGGGTGGCCACCGTGAAGGACTTCTCCAAAGCTAACTTTGGGCTCCTGGAATCAGAGATGGCTGAATTCACGGCATCCATGCAGATAGAGAATGGCTGCATGATTGCTGAGTTGTGCACCGGTGTATGGTGTGAGCGCGTGCATGAGTGCATGGATCTCACCATACCCGGTAGGGCCAGGACACTCTCTTCCAATGGGGGGGCTAGTCTGGTGGTCCCCTGCTGTGGACAGGCTCTGCAGCAGAGGGAGAAGACTGATGCAGAATATGGTGAGGCCCCAGGACTGGGGGAGGGGCTCCCTTATCGGCCTCGGCAGGGGGTTGAGATCCCTCGTCGAATCCTCTAAGGCTAGCTATGGAAACGGGATTGCAGTAGGCTGGTAAAGATGGCCACAGGGCCTTCTATAGTTGTATGGAGAGTCTCTGCAGCAATACCCGGATTTGATCTGAGCTGCTGCACAATGGTACCTCCTATGCTGAGCCAGAGGATGTTGCCAATGTACTGGCCGACGGGTTCAGTGCCAGCTTTGCCCCCCCCAGGGGACCAGTTGCAATACCAGTGGATTGCCAGGCACCCAGTATTACTGCTGCACAGGTTGGAACAGCATTGTCCAGGGCTAGGAATGCAGCTTCTATTGGACCTTACGGTATCCCTGGCTGTGTTCTGCATGGACTCCAGAGTGAACTGGCGCCTCACCTGTGTGCTTTGTTCAGTCGCGGCCTTGCCTCAGGCTTTGTCCCTGCTGACTGACGAGCTGCTGCAGTCGTCCCTCTCCACAGAGAAGGGAGCGATTGCAGACCCTGGGACCTATTGCCCCATTGGCCTGGTGAGTCTGGTGTGCTGGGTTATGGAGCATGTCATTGTGGACCTAATGGACGGGGATATAGGGGATCTCTGGGCTCTGGATTCCACGCAGTTTGGTTTTGTGAAGGGTGGATCATGCCTGCTCAACCTGGTCGACTTTTTTGGGTCAGTCACCGGTACTGTGGATGGGGGCAGGGTGGTTCATACAGCCTACCTTGATCTGGCTGGGGCCTTTGATGCCATTCCCCACTCGGGAATCATAGAGGAACTCACTGGGCTGGGCATTGACCCATATGTCACTGGTGGGTTGCAGACTGGCTCGTGGATAGAGCCCGCTGTGTGAGAGTGGGTGACTCCGGGTCGGACCGCTGGCCAGTCGTGGGTGGAGTCCCACAGGGTTTGGTCCTGGGTCCTCTCCTGTTTGGTATCTACTTCTCTGGGGTTCAGGCCAACACGGGTGGACTCTGGCTGATGGAGTTTGTAGACGATTGCAAGTTGGGAGCTATTGTTATCTCCCCAGGTGATGGTGACATCCTACAGAAGGGCCTTACTGAGACCAACGACTGGTGTCAGAACCATGGCCTTAGGCTCAGTTCCAGGGAGTGTGTCATCATCCCCTTTGGGAGAGACCCAGTTCCCATGAATTACCACATCGATGGTGGTGTACTGAACACAGAAGGGATTATGGGAGATCTGGGAACATGGGTTGACAGTGACCTCTCTTTTGACCGCCCATTGCCACTGTGGTCCAGAAGTCCTATGTGGCACATCTCATTACTAAAGGTTTTGCATCCGGGAAGAAGGGAGTCATTGTCTCCCTCTGCTCTTCCCTCATTGGGCCAGTTGGCGAGTGTGGTACCTCGTTTGGCATGTGCCTCGCTGGATGCCTGCAGCAACTTGAGAGGCTACAGGGGTACCTCACAGGAAGGTTCCTAGGCCTTAAACACTTGTCCTATATGGACGGACTCAGAAGACTCCAGCTGTTCTCTGTCTCGTGTCGCCAACTTAGAGGTGATCTCTGCTTGACTTACGGGGCTGTATTTGACCCAGCTCTGTTGGAAATACTGCATCTGGAGAGGTCCCATCACTCCACAATGCACACTGCAGAGACCTCTACCTTGTTACCACAGTCAGCAGAGCATGCTGGAGGGACGGGTTCATAGCCCAGAGACTGCCCATGCTGTGGAGTAGACTTCCCATGCACGTCAAGCAGAGTGCCTCACTGGCCCTCTTCAGGAGCAGTCTTGATGGGTGGATTGGAGGTGGGGGATTCATCCCCAGGGATCACTCCAGTGGCTCTGCTCGACAGAATCATTGGGAACTAAGGTTGGGTGGCACGATGCCAGGGTAATCTTATGGGCTGGGCTTGTAGAGACTCCAAGGCCATTAGCCTGGTACACACCTATGAAAATCTGGTCCAGGGTGTTTGTGTTTACAAAATCCAGGAATCTCTGTGCCTATATGTTTGGTGTCTTATATGATTCCCAGTTAATAGTGGGGTAATTAAATTCACCCATGAATATGGTATTGTGTAAATGGTGAGTGCTTGGTTTCTTTGGTCATAGAGAGAGACCTATAGCTTGCAAGGAAGTGGTACTGGATTCTTCCCATGGTGATTTGAATGTAGAGATGCTCAAGTGCATTGTCCTTGTTTGACCTTGAAGTATATTTATTTTTAATTTAAATCGAGACACCTGCACCTTACCCTTTAGTCCCTGTCTGTGTAGTAGCTGGTCTAAATGTGTGGAAGGCATTATAACCTTGCACTGTTGATGTGCTCTGTGTAGCTTTAAACTGTGTCTCAGTGACTGTACAGACATCAGCATTCTCCAGGGTGAAGAGAGCTTCTGGGGAGTGGAGTGTTTTGTTTAGACTCCTAGCATTGAGCAGTAACACCTTCAGATTTTCTTGGTTTTGATTTGCTATGTTGGAAGTACTTTCAGTTAGGCATTGCCTAAAAAAGGCACAATGGAGGAGGACAACGTTTTACCTAAACTGACAAATATTGCACTCCCTTAGAATGACACCAAGAACTAAGCCAATTATTAAAGTCACTCATCCTTTTGTTCACATTGTGGCCTCATCCTTGGAGAAGGTAAAATGCTACTCAATACTAGGCTCATACCAGCCTGTGAGGGTTCTTATCAGAAGACCAAAAACGCATTCTGTCAAATGCGTCTTGGTCGAGCGTCAAATGTCGAAAACGCAAAATGATGAAGCGACATATAAGCGAATTCTTTCCCTGGGAAAGAAGTCACGTGGCCTCTTCCGTCACTTTGCCATTTTCAGCACTTTAGTATGATCTCGGAGTTGGTATATTTAAGTAAGGGGGTGCGGGGGCACAGCCCCCCACATGGGGGGTGTGGTGGGCGAAGCCCCAAACTTAAAATAGTGTTTAGTGTTTTTTTTTTTTTTTTTTGGGAACAGTGCTTTTTTTCCCTAGGGAAAAAAAAAATCTCTGTTCTGGTAGTTCGCTCTTTTTAGTTTTCGATGGTTTGGGGTCAATATTACAGCATTCGATCTTTTGATCGTTCGCTGTTATAATATAGACCCACCTGGGACATGTATTCCAAGAGCACCATGATGTCTTTCTTCATATAGTCTAGGGAGGTACATCTCAGGTCATTTACACTCACATGGACTATGACTGAGTCATACTGGTACTTGTGGTCCAATGACCTGAGTGCTTGCTTAATGTGGCAGATCCTGGCCAATGATAAGCAACTGAGCATGACTGACCTTACTGAGCCTGGTGAGAGGGACATCAGTGTATCTCACAATGGAGTCTCCAATGATTAGAATGTTGGATTCTGTGGTTGCTTTCCTTATGGGCTTAGAAGTAGAAGCTCCATGAGATCTGGCATATGTGTTGATGTGGCTGTTGTTTTGAAAGAGTGCAGTTTGGGTTGCTGAGGGTGTTTATGTGTACTTTGTCTAGGAGGTCCTTGGGGTTTAGAAGGTTACATTTAAGTGCCTCAGCATGTGTGGGTCTACATTTCTGCTTTGAATTGTGAGTGATGGGTGCAGTGTGTGTACTACTGACAATCTTATTGATAATAGGAGTGCTTTTATATGAGATTTACCTCCAGTGACATTGTGTAAATACCTCTCTCAATTACCATATCCATTTGTTTGAGAATTAACTGGTTGTCAGTAAACATGAGGCAATTTCTACATTGCCTCAGGATGCCCATATCCACCAAGCTGGTAACAGAGTTAGTTGGAAACTTTATATCCATGGCAATAGAACTTTTTTATTGATTAGACAGTTGGAGTGAGAATATAAAGTAATGTCAGGAGTATCTGGTTTGCAACTCCAGGAGCAGTGCTTGTCACTGCAACCTAGTTGTCCTATGTGTAACTAGGTACTGATGAAATTCCAATGGTGCTTTTACAGGAAAAATGCCAACTCAAGGTCTCTGTGGCTATACAGTGCACTGCAAAAGACCTGAAGGGAAACTAATAAGTGGAGCCTGATGATTTATGGATAATGTATTTAGGCAGATATTCTGAAGTTAGAAGCAACTTAAGTAGAACTTACTGAAAAGAATTCGCTTGTCAAGAATGTTGAAAGGAGGGGAGTCACCTGAATGGCTACTGCCTGACTATTAAGAGTGCCAGTTTCACCACAGCTTCACTCTGCTAGGATACAATGCCCCTTTGCTTCTTCTCTCACCAGAAGCAAAAGAGTAGCACCAATCCCAAGATGAGGAGCAGGCTACACTCTGTTTGGTGATCCACAGTCTTGTCCCAGATGGTGTAAGGGTCTATAGGCTTGTTGTTGTTCCTAGTAGATGCCTTAAATAGCAACCAGACCAATCAGGATGGTCAAGCACAGACACTCACTTCCCAAATAGAAAGAGTCAGGAGTCTATCCACACTGCTCCTTATCTAACTAGGAGCAAAATATAAGCACACATTCCAAGCTGGCACTTATGAAGCTGTTATTAGGCTTTCTGGTGATCAGCAATCCTATGGAAATAATGTCCCTATGCTCCTTCTCTCATCAGGAGCAAAACAGAAGCACTAATCCCAAGATGACTACTGAGAATCAGAATGTGGGCTTACCAGTAATTGTGGTATTGGAGGAGATACTGCAGATTTTAAAAGTAAGACAAAAAATAGGTTAATATCCTAAGAGCTGCAGTGTGCACAGAGCAGTTAGATACAAAACAGGGGTAACTTAAGCTTTAGCTGTCTAAGTGGAAAGCCACTAATTTTAAAAGAGCAAAATAGAATGGAAGGGGTGGGCAATGTGTATTCTGTTTTTTATGGAATGCAGTGGGATGGCTAATAAATTTAAATAGTTGAAGGGGAGTGATTTCACAAAATGATAATTTTGTGCTTACTTACAATAGTCAGTTTCTGCATGAGTCACAATAGACACAGCTGTGGTCTCTTTCATAGTTTATATATGCAATTAAAAGCAGAATACAAGTAAAACACAGTGTAAAGAAAATGAAATTGTAATGTTCAAAATAAAAAAAGGTAATAAAGCAACACAAAATACAAGAAAGCAAAAACACAAACTAACCTTTCCCTCACAGAAGTTGTGACAGAGTGTGGGTGAGCTTTTCTAGTAAAGCCTTGGAATGTTTTATTTTACTTCTTAAATATTTATTTTTTTATTTATTTAACATTTATTAACTGGGAAAGTCCGATTAGGACAGAGCCTATTTTCAGTGGAGGCCCAGGGAGAAACACTCCAGACGCATGCCTTTGGAATGTGGGAGGAACACAGGGAGGGCATGTAGATTCTACACAGAATGCACCACAGCCGAAAATCGAACCCGGAGAACCTTTTGCTGTGAGGCAACAACATTAACCGCTGCACCACTGTACCACCCAAATAGTAGAAGGTTTAGTTCCTAGCATCCCCCTCAGTTTGCAGGTAATTAACCTTAATTAACCTGTTCTGATTTCTGTGCGACTCACAATAGGTAAAGCTGTGGTCTCTTTCCTAGTTTTAAATATGCAGTTAAAAGCAGAATACAAGTCAAACACAGTGTAAAGTAAATGAAATCACAATATACAAAACAGAAAAAACAATAAAGCAACACAAAATACAAGAAAGAAAAAACAAACTAACCTTACCCTTACAGAAAGTTGTGGCAGAGTTTGGGTGAGCTTTTCTAGTAAGATTTGATGTTAGTACCTCAGTACATAATGCATTTTGTTGAGATGCCTGAGGTCTGCGTGTACATTTTCAATAGTGAGGATATATCAGGGACCTAGAAGGCAAAATATAACAAAAGATGGTAGATTTATGAAGACATTTTTGAAAATACTTGGTATGGAATATATGTATTCAGTAGTAGGAACACCAATGTAATTTACATATTATTCCCCAAGCTACAATAACCGGGCTAGACTAGATAAATATTTTATTTCACAGGAACATGTACATACCATTGAAAGCTTCAACACACATCCTATAAATATTTCAGATCATGTAGTGACAAAAATCAAGTTACAAAAATGTAGGGTAATGAATTAAAAGTGAGACACTGGTACTTTCCTACCTACCTGTTAAAAAAGACAGGAATTTAAGGAATGCGCCAAGGGAGTTGTTAGGGAAGATATAAACATCATCAGAAGTTATAGAGTGTGGGATAAAAAGAAAATGGAGTTTTAAAATAGGGTAGAAATAAAAGAGAAATTAAAGAGAATGAGATGTGGTAAATAAGTTGTTGTTGTGTCTTTTGGCTTTTCCTGGTTAGGGGTCGCCACAGCGGAACTCCTGTCCGCTAATGATTGACAGTAGATTTTTACATGCCGAGTTGCCAGCTCTGACACACAACCTTCAACGAAGGTACGCCCATTCACGCATGTCTCCACGTAGAAGACGCTCTAACTGAGAATCGAACAGGACAACGTCTTACTGTGAGGCGACAATGCTACCGCAGCACCACCACCACAGTCGAGATGTGGTAAATAAGTAATAGGAATTATTTAGAGGGACTGACAAAGTTTAAAATATTGCAGAATAAAAGGAAATCTCACAGAACAAGAGGCACAATTGCAGAGTGCTAAAGAGAAATTAGTTTAGAAAGATTACTGCTATGCAACTATTTTTTTATAGTAACCCCGGAGCACAAAAACTTTTAGCAAAACAACATAGACAACAAAAAGTAGAAAGGGTTATCACCAAACTTATGGAGCCTATAACAAGGAGCCTGTAACAAGAAAATTAACCAGAGATCCTGTCGCGGTATTTGAGATATTTTGGAAATTTTTGTAAATTTATATAAAGCACAGAAATGTGGCATAAGGAAAAAGCACAAATGGAAGTATTTATGGAAGACTTAATTATGCGAGGGTTAAAGTTAGATGAGCTTCAACAATTATTAGTTAAGATAGGGGGAGATTAGAAACACATGGTGATGTATAATCAATCTTCAGGAAAGCCTCCAGTGACAGGTAGTATTCCTTTAGAAGTTTAGAAGAGGCACCAACATCTTGGAAGACAGCTGTTGTAGCTGTTTTACCTAAAGATGGTTAAAAAAAACATCATACCCGGCTTTGTATAGACCCATTTCAATTTTAAACCATAATTATAAGATGTTTATTTCTGTACTAGCTAAATGAATGGCAAAGGTGTTACCAGAATTGATAGGCATGGATCAGTGTGGTTTTGTGGAGGGGAGGCAAGCATTTGGCAACATTAATAGAACAAAGATGATCCAGAAGGAAGCAAAATATAAGAAAATGTCCACTGTTGTTGGTAGGTCTGATGCAGATAAAGCATTTGATAGAGTCAGCTGGGATTTTATAAGTATGGCAATGGAAGCATTTCCATTTCCTAAAACAGTAATATGGTTAATTAGGAGGCTATATGAAGGATTGGAGACAAGAATTAAAGTGGGTAGGTTCCTCTCTGACAAGTTGTGTTTGAACAGAACCATGCAGGGGTGTCCTCTTTCCCCTTTGTTATTTGGTTTACATTTAGAGCCATTGGCAAATAAAATAAGGGTTTCAGAAATGCAAGGATATAATTGTTATGGTAATCAAGAAAAGTTGGCTTTATTTGCAGATGGTATTATTTTGTACCTGATAAATCCAGAAAAGGACATCTCACTGTTGTAGAACATTTTGAGATAGTTTCAAGTCTTTTTTGGGATATAAAATGAATGATGATAAAACAAAGGCTATAGCCTTAAATTATGTACCCACACCTGAACTGGTTCAGCATACACATATTTATGGAGACATGATAAAATGAAGTATTTAGGAGTATGAATTAAAAAGACTTTTGCTATGGCAGTTTAATTAAAACATACTGTTTATGGATATGGATAGTAAAGTACAAGTAGTGAAAATGTTTTAGTCCCTTTAGTTTTATATATGGGCCAGGCATATTTTTATCAACTAGATTAGAAGTTGTGGACAATAATTAATAAAGAGTTGAAGGATTTTTCTGGGTAGGGAAAAGGGCAAGAGTAAGTGGGATAAGTTGATCCAACAGAACAAGGTGGTTTAGGATTCCCTGATCTGAAGGGATATTTTAGAGATACACAGTTAATGCTCATGTACATAACACAAGCAGAAGGTTGCAATTCAAAATGGAAATGGATGATGATGAAACTGGGGGGGGGGGGGTTCAAGAAATAAAGAGAAAGTGGGATTTTGGATGCAGATCCATAAGGAGAATAATAAAAACAATACAGAATATTATATTCATAGATTAGCAGAAATTATTGTAAGAACTAAGCCAACACAAAAATCGAGATTTTGCCAATAAGGATGACTGTAAGTAGCAGTACAGAAAAAAGGCAAGAGTAGATGGAATTTACTGGAGAAACCTGGCAAAGGAACCAATGTATTTGGAGCAAATAACTAGAAAGGGAATGGCAACAGAGAGGGATGAGGTCAAGAAAACATTTGGACTAAAGCTAGAGACTGTCATCCCTACCAGGGATTAATATTAGAGTATAGTCAAAAAAAAGGGATAGGGTAATCATAAGTGAACTACCTGTATAAACATTCATCAGAAGAAATTAGAAAAGACTGGGAAGAGAGACTAAAACAGTTTACAAGAGGACAGTTGGAGGGCATAACAGTGGCATAGTGGATAGCATTGTCACCTCCCAGCAAGAGGTTCCTCAGTTCAATTATCAGCTGTGGAACCTTCTGTGCTGAGTCTGCACATCCTGCCTGTGTTCTCATGGGTTTCCTACAGGTGATCCATATTCCAAAGATATGCATTAGGTGGACTGGACACTCTGAATTGACCATAGGTGTGGGTGTGTGTGCAAGTGTGGTAAGGAAGAGCTGCAGTGGCAGGGAAAGCCACCTGGTGGTGTAAACCTTGCCTCTGTTGAAGTGACACCCCTTCCCCATGTGCAAAAATGAGAAAAAAAGTTGTGGAGGGATGGAGTTGGAGGGCATATATATGACTCCCATGTATGCAACAAAAGTCCAGGAGATTGTTTGGAAGTGTTTGTATTGGTATTTTTATACCCCAAACAGACTTCAAAGTATTTATCTTCAGGTAGATAGCAAATGTTGGTGGTGTGATACGTAAGAAAGTGGAAACTGGGAACATATGTTTTGCGAGTGTAATCAGTTAGCAGATTTTAAAAACTCCCTACAGAGTACACTATCAGAAATATCGAGTGAGCAAATGGTTGTAGCTAAGGATTTTTTTTTTTTGAGCTGGGACATGGGATCTGAATTGCCTAGACATAAGGAAGACCTTATTAAGTTTAAATCTGTTGGCTGCTCAAGAAAGCAATTATTAGAAAATGGAAATCAAAGTCTAAGCGAGCTGTATTCCAAGTACTGAATATGATAAAAGAGATGGGTGGGAGGTTGGCATAATGGTTAAGGTGTTTACCTTGCAGACACAAGGTGCAGAGTTTCATTCTCACAAGGGATAACTGGCTAGGCATAAAATGTCCCACAAGGGCAATTAGCCTAGAACTAATCTATGAATCTATGAACCTATAAAATAACTGGAAGAGGGATCTTTAGAAAAATGAAGGAGCAAATTACATAAAAAAATGGAAATTGTGGGAACAAACATGTATAATAATCTTTAGGAGGAAGAGGAGTGAGGTTTAAGGGAAACAAGACATCAGTAACTTATGCAATGTTCGGCTGATGTTATTTACAAGGAAAGAAAAGATATGTGATGTATAATGTATGTAAATGGAAGAAAATGCTAATACAGTTTGATTTATTTTCTGTTAATGTATGTTTGCCCATGTCTTAAGTGATAATTGAATAAAGATGTTTTAAAAAAATGATATTATACCAGACTCTGTTTGGTGCTCAAGAAAACCAATGAACTCAGGGTTATAATGGATCACAGTTGCCTAATCACATTTATTCCAAATAAACATTTTAAATGATTATGGTACTGTCTTTTCTGATGTTTCTGTCAAAAGGAGACTAGATCTATTCTGTTGACATCCAAGATGCCTTCCTACATATCCAGCTTTACAAAGAATCATGGTGGCTTCAGTGCTTCATGTTTAGAACCAATCACTGCCAGCTTTGAATGCTTCCATTCAGTTTCATCTCTGTTCCCAGGTACTTACAAATTATATGTCTGCAGGTACAGCTTGTCCCAACCTATAGGGATGCAAAGTGTTTCTCTAGGTAAGTGGCATCATGTATCTTAACTCAGGGCATTATTATTTGTCAGAGTGAGTTTCTGCTCTAGCTGTTCTCTTTTGTGGGAGATACAGTGACCCTTACAAAATCCCTTCTCTGCTGGTGCAAACTTAGTACTCATTGGGTGTTCTCTCGATACTCATATAATTTTGCTCCACAACCAAAGGTTTACCTTCAACAAGTAGTTTTTGTCATACAGTCCTTCCATATTGTTCCAGTATAGACTTGTCCCAAGGCCCTGGGTCTTATGTCATTGTCAGTTTTCATGTTCCTCATGCCAAGCGCCATGTGAGGATCCTCCATTGGACCCAAAGAGTTCAGTGTTCTCAGTAATCAGATTCAGTTCCTCATCCCATTCAGTTGTCTAGGGCATGCTGTTCAAATCTAGCCTGTTGGTGGAATCATGGAAAACCTCTTGAAAGCAGAAACCTTTTCAGTTTCAAATCCCACAAGCAATGCTTACAGCAGACATGTCTGCTGTAAGAAGAGGTGGCATTTTATTGGGAAGACAGTCTAAGAGAAATGGACATTCCAAGAGTCCTACTTATACATCAGCATACTGGAAGAAGACAGTATTGCTTTCGTCCCTTTTGGTATTTATAGACTCCTACTTAAGAGAGTTATTTATCTGCAGTCAGAGAACGTGATGGTGGTCTTGTACATCAGAGAAAGGAGGAACATGCTCTTACCTGTTGTGATGAAAGCCATTAGACTGTGGCAGTGAGCTATCTAGTCTTAGTGTTTTCTGATGGTGGTGAGATTGGCCTCATGAGTGTTCTTATAGTCATATGGCTACTAATATCTTTCCTCTGTGGGTCCAAAGTTAAGTTTCTTGCCTAACGATCTAAATTCTAACATTTTCAATAGTTTTTGGCAATTTAATAAAAACAGGAAGTTGTTCCATATAGATGGGATTGTATGAATCTGTTAGTTTAGAACGGTTGAAGTGAATAACAAAAGTTTGCATGGTTATGTTTATAGATGCAATCACTGCAGTAATTTTTTTAGTTGAAAAGTGCCTGTAAAAACTGAGTTGAAAGCATAATATGCAAAAATTAATTTAGGTCTGTAATATCTATAAAGAAAAGTGAATATGTTTATCTGTTAGCTTAGCAGAGTTCCTTGAATTAAGGCATTAATTTAGTGAATCTGTGCTGAACCATTTTAAGTTTTTGTCAATTGCCTGAATAAGAACAGAAGATATTATTTTAGTCCAGTAATGGTGTGAATAAAGTTTTAAATAGGTTTACCGAGTGAGTTCCTTCTCTTAACATGATGGATCGCATCATTAGGCCAAGCGAATGATATGCATGTTTATCTAATGTGAAGTTGGAAGATATCATTATTCTTAAGTCTCTGTAGGCTTCCACTTCTTCTAGGGTATTGTCTTTACATTTGTTAGTGCTAAAGAATAATCTTATTTCTTTTGCCCAGAAAACATTTTTTTTGGATAAAAACATTAATTGCATTCACATCATATTTTGAAGCTAGTATGAAACCAATTTTTGCACCATAGGCATATTTACTAATCCAGCAAGCATTATGCCTTTGGATTCCAGTGAACACTAGATTAAGCAGAATGGGTCCCGACACTGTGGCAGTTTGACTTATGTTTAAAAATGCTTACTAATTATATTGAATTTAGATTTATTTCTCTGTGTCAGATATTTTCTATGAGGGGAGAAAGTCTTGTTTTTCTTTGCATGTAATTTGTAGGGTCTATATTATGTCTGTGAAAACCCCTTCAGCAAATGGGTGTTTACTGAACAATAACCAGTGAAATCTAACTCCCTCGAATGACCATTTCACCGAATTTTTTCCTAAGGGGAAAAACGCTTGGCCAACCTAAAACCAGACAAAATTTAAAGCCCTTCAAAGTAGGGGGCTGTGCCCCTCACACCCCCCTAACTAAATATACCAACTCCGAGATCACGCTACAGTGGGGAAAAGGGCATATTCTCAATGATGGCTAAGCGTTTATTTTCCCCTAGGAAAACAATTTGCTGAAATAGCCATTTGTGGGAGTTAGATTTCACTGGTTATCGTTCTGCAAAGAGCCGTTCGCTGAAAGGGGTTTTCATTGGCATAATCTAAACCCAATTTTTATAAACTTTTATTTTACCAATGAGGAAATACCTTACCTTTGAAAGAATTTTTAGTGAAACTTACATTGACTGTAATAATAATTAACAGAAATTATGTTAACATAGCAATACTGTATATCACATTGTTAAGTTGTCTGTTAAAGATCACAAATTAAATGCAACTGTTTTCTCTTGGAGTAAACAAGAAAACAATGATTAACTATTTTCTGCTACTGAACAGCAATATATCAGTGTGTATATACCACATTGTGAATTTAAATGGAAAGTAATATGCATTCAATATGCAGATGATTCGACTATCATCAGCACTGCCTCCAACCTGGCAGACCTCACTGCTTCAACTTACTTTCTCACCCACTAACAAGACTCTTCTATTACATCCTCCAATGGAATCACTATATCACCAGAAGCTCACACAAAGCTATTAGGTGTTACCATTGATAAAAATTTGACACCCATTTCAATCTTACCATCAAAACCGCCAATAAAAGCTTGGCTCTCTCTATAAAGTAAAACACTTTATCACTCCTCACTTAAAATTACAATTGCCAGCACACACCTACTATCAACTCTTTTCTATGCCTTTACAAACCTAAACAAGACAACCCTTAACAAACTTGCTTAATCACATAGCTAGATTTGCCACAAGTTCCACCTTTACACTGCACTAACTTGAAGCAACTAGGGTGGTTAGAGTTTTCCAGCGAGAAAACACCAGCTCTGAAAACATCATTCACCCTATATTAATAGCTCAAACTACCAAAGCCAATAATTCTGCTGGGGATTCTATTCTCAAACTTTTTTAGGTAAAATGTGAAACTCATGCTCACCTCAGAACCTTCACTCCTACAATTCAAAAAAGCTTAAACCCCATCTCAATACTCTCTGGCAATGTCCTGTTCCAAAACTGATTAACCCACTATCATTTACCCTTCTCTTACCTCACCTCTTAATTTTAACACTTTTTTAACAACCCTTTGTAACTGACCTATTTTTTTTATATTTTTTTTATATTTTTTTTTTTTTCAAGATGTGATGTATCTTTATATTGTATTTAGAACTCAACTATCTTCCTTTTTTGCATTAACAATGTTCATATGTCTGTTATGTATACCTGGCTTTTTCCCCGCCTCCCCTGAAAATGGACATGTATCCAGTCGGACTCTCCCGGTTAACAAATGTAAAATAAAATAAATAAATAAATAAATAAATATGAAGCAAAATCCTGTGGTCCAAAACCTATTAAAAATAATGAAAAATAAAATAGTTAATTAAACAACCCCCAGCAGCAATACACACAAATCCAAGCAATCAACAAAAAGTTCAAGTAATATATTGATTCACTGTTGTTTATATTTCTTTGTAATTTTATGTAGTGTCAAAAATTAATTTATAAATACTTCAGCATACCTCCAGTGATTTTGATTACATTTTACACTAAATTTGAGTATTAACAGCCTCAAAATATTCTCAAGATGTTCCAAAATAGCTAATAACACTATGTAGATATTTGTGACTGTTGCAAAATTAAATTTTAAGAAGATCTGTAGGTATTGTCTTACTGCATTCCTACTGTACTACGGTGTCGCAGTTTCACGTGTTACAACAATGCCACAGCTAGCTTAAATAATTACAGAGTAAACAAAAACGGCTTTGTGTTGACTGTAATGTATGTATCACAACACAGGGAAATGCACTTGATGTTAAAGCGCTGTTTAACTGAAGTGTATTGTAACACTAAAAATCATATTTGATATAGAAGTGCTGTTTATACAAGAAATGCAATCACTACTATAATATGATTAATTCGATCTTCTATGTAGAAATTAGTGGCAAAAAAAAGAAAAAGAAATTCATCAGTAATCCATATCCATAAAAACAAAAAATTGTCTTAATGAATTCCCTGCTGTACTTATGGTCTCCCAGAATCACAATATCACAACTGGCTGAAATAATTACATGCTGAATTACAAGGGCTCCTCAAGAAATTAAGTGTATCACAACACTACAGAATGTACTTGCCATTGAAGTACTGTTTATAAGTATAAGAAATATAAATTCATTAGTGATCAAAATCTCTAAAAACATTTGCACTAGGTCAAACAAATTATTGACATAAGTGGTAAGAAACTAGAGAGCAACATGAAATCCTGAAATCTTTGTTTGAAACAAAATGTTATCCCTTGTCACAGTCTTAAATTTGTTGGGATTAAACCAGCAAAGAATAAAGCAATGTTACTCTGAGACACATTTTTAATTTTGCATAAATTAAATAATTTAACTCACAATCTTTAATGAATTGCTCTTATGTCTTGCTAACATTGTATTTAGACTCTGAACTGCAATACAGATGATTCTGTGCCAGGAAGCAATGTTTCATTATCTTACAAATATGGTATGTGAAGTTGTTCTGTCTCGCCGTTCATTCTTACAGATGGGTTCGGAGCTGATCCATGGCTCCAAGTCGGCCTACTACAAAGTTCGAGGTCTTCAGATAGCTCGAGGCCAAGTCCTTATCCCATGATGCACCTAGAGTTACCTCAGATCTAGTTTGCTGCTGCAACAGATTGGAGGTTCTTGCTAGCTCAGGTCAGTAAAAACCTTATTTCTTCAAATATTTTTCATAATATTGATAATTCTTTCTAAATAATAGTTTTAGATACATAGATAAGCTCTTACAGCTTTTTTGTGTAGTTTCCCTTCCCTTGGTGTGCCTCTTTCTTAAATTACTATTTAGCTATTTTGGCCTTGTTTTACTTAGGCCTAGTTATATCTTTATTAGTAGTTTAGATTATAGTGTGTGCTTAGATAGTTACAGCTTTAAAATAATTAGTGTTAAAGCTTAGTTTTTAGTATGTGTAATAATAGTGTATAGTATTGTTGTGTGCCTTTAGATATTGACTTTCTGTCACAACTTTGATATATTTATCTTTCTACTGTTTAGATAAATAGTTTTGTGTGTGTGTGTGACTACTGTTTAGCCCATAGTTTTTAAAGGGCTTGTTTGATTATTATTGTTTGGGTATGTCAAGTTTTACAGCACCCTTTTTTGATACTGTGTGCTTTAGTATGGCTGACCAAGACAAACACCCTAAATCAGGGTTTAAAAAATGCCCTAAATGTGGGCAGAAAATGTTTGTCACAGACAGTCATGTAAACTGTGTTTATTGTTTGGGAGCATTGCATATCCAGGAAAGCTGCTCCATATGTCATTCTTTCTCTTCTAGGGTTCTCCAGGAGAGAAAGAGAAAACTGATCGACAGAGGTTTAGTTAAACCTTCATTCCAAGAAGCTTTGAGCGACCAAGATAGATCCAGTAAGTCCTCAAAGTCTTCCAAGACTTCTGACAGTAAGAAATCTAAAAAGTCTTCGACACCAGTTCCACAGACCTTGGAGCCAACCATCTTATCTTTTCGGAGCTGGTCTCCAGTTTTGGAACCGGTATCTGAAGTGCCTAAGTCTCCACTCTTACAGTCTGTACCACCTTCTATTCAGTTATCTCGGTCTTTGATTAGCCTTTCCGATTTGGATGTAGATGTTATGGTGCAGATGCTTTTACAGGCACCGGCCTTTGCTAAATTCTTATCAGCTCTGACTCAAGCGGCTTTGGAACCGAAGACCCTCTTACCAGCTACAACTCTTCCTTCTCCGAGCCATACTGGTCCTTCAGAGCTGGAGGAGTTGGACTTGTTGATCGTGGAGTCTTCGGAGCTGACGCCTGCTCCAGTGTCTTCAGCTCCATTTACTCTGATGTCCTTGGTGCCGATCGAGGAATCTAGGAGCCGACACTCTCTGGTAGGGTCCGGGGAGGATGCCTCTCGGGGCTTTGGCTCGGATGAGCTCGGCTCCTATCTCTGGCTCGGAGCCCACTGTCTCAGTGCCGGGGGTATCAACGGTTTCCTTGGATCCGTCGGTCCCTTCACATCGGAGCAGAGGTGCCTTCAAAACCATGAGGAGAGTTATGTCTCCTAAGACATCTTCGACTTCAGGTCCAGCTACCTCCTCCCCTAAAGTGCCTGTGTCTGCTTCTGCTTCACATATCCTTGCCAAGTGTAGAGACCCAGAGCCTCAGGAAGCCCCATTGGGTGGCCCCTGCTCTTCTGAGACCTCACCAGAAGCCCCCACTGATGAGGTTCCCAGGAAGAGAATCTGTAAAAGGAAGCATCTAGACTTCCCACAGGAGTCCCTGACATCTGATACCGACTTGGATGAATCAGAAGTGTCCCCACGGTCCCCCTCTGAAGATATATCATATGCTGAGATATTAGAAATCCTTAGGCAGAGGGGTGACTGGCAGTCCACCAACCCTACTGAAGACAAGTCGGTTCTCATGAAGGCTTTCGGGTCTCAGCCCTTCAATGAGCTTATGCAGCTGGTCTCATGAAGGGCATGGGAGTTTCAGGACACCATGGAACCTGTCCCCAGAAGGCCTAATAAATTTATCTCTGCTCCCCAAGACAAAGCTTTTCTGACCAAGGGTGTGCCAGTTTATGCCATGGTGGTGGTGACAGCCACCAAAAGGGAAATTTCTGAAACTTCCTCTTCTATCCATCCTCTTAACAGAGATTCTAGGATCATGGATAGATATGGGAAGCGCACTTACAGTTCAGCAACCTTTGCTCTCCGTTCGCTCAACTATTTTACCCATTTTACTAGACTGCAAAGAGATCTCCTTAAAGAGCTGGGAGATACTCTTCAGGGTACAGTAGCTGCAGGAGCTTCAGATAAAGTTGCCTCCCAGCTTGCTACCCTCAACTCCATGGTTAACTCATCCTTGCACCTCATTTTGTATGCAGCTGTTGGAACGAGCAGGGCAGCGTGTACAGGAATTGCTCTTAGGAGACACTTGTGTTCCTTCACGGAGCCCTTCAAGTCATCCTTTGTAAATACCCCTTTTGATGGCTCGTCCCTTTACAAGCCCAAAGTTAAGGAAACTTTGACCAGGTGTGAGCAGGAAGGAAAGACTGTCTGCCATTGGAGTCCATTTTTCCACCCCTACCAGACCCTACCCCAAAGGTCAAAGGGGAGGGAAGATGTGGTTCTGAAAAGCCCAAGGAGCCTTTCAGGACACATGGTGAACCCCCCTCCAGAGGCAGAGGAGGGGGCAATAATGGAAGACGTCACCCTCATGACAGAGGGGGTCCGCAAAACCAGGGTGACAGAGATCACTTCTTTGGGAAGCCCTACCAGTGCTCCTGAAAGGAGGCCCGACTGTCCTACTCTGGAGGCAATCGGGGGTCACTTATCTTTGTATCCAGACGCCTGGCTCAAAATAACAAATGACAACTGGGTACAAAGTATAATTTCCAGAGGATATTTCATTCCTTTCGCCACACCCTCTCCACTGACAAGAAAAATCCCAGACGTTCCACCCAGTTACAGGGAACATGCAACAATAGAGGTCTGATTGTTGCTAACAAAAAAGAGTCATCCAACCAGTCCCAGCAGACCAGATAGGATCTGGAACTTACTCAAGATTCTTTTTAGTTCCAAATAAGACAGGGGACTAGAGACCTATATTGGACCTCGGCAGTCTAAACAGATCTGTCAAGAAAGAGAAGTTTCGGATGGTCACACTTCAATTGATACTCCCTTTTTAGGGAAATACAATTGGATGTGCTCGATTGATCTCCAGGATGCATACTATCACTTAAAAATAGCCAGACCATCCAGGGATCATCTGTGCTTCCATCTGGGAGCCAATCATTGCCAGTTTTGATCCTTGCCGTTTGGTCTCATTACAGTCCCCAGAGTGTTCACCAAATGTATGGCAGTGGTCACGGCTCACCTGAGACGTTTAGAATTCCAGGTGTTTCCGTACCTAGACAATTGGCTCCTCGCCTCCACCACCAGGCATCAACTTATTCTAGCCAGGGACACTGCTCTTTCACTCTGCAGTCAGCTGGGCATTACAGTAAACCCAGGAAAATCTGCCTTGTCACCATCGCAACATACCGTTTTTATCAGTGCAGAATTGGATACCACCACCACCACGCTGAGACTTCCAGTAGAAAGAGTCTTACTACTCTATCAGCAGGTCCACAATCTGATATCCAAAAACAAGGCTCCAGTATCAGAAGTACTAAAATTGTTAGGCATGATGGCAGCTGCAATATTGGCCATACCTCTATGTTGCATGCACATGCGGATTCTGCAGTGGCTGTTGTTCACTCAGTGGTCTTACCAAGAGCTCCCAATGTTTCACCTTATAATGATCACAAACTCATGCAAAAAGGATCTTCAGTGGTGGTTGACCTCTCTTCATGTCATGATAGTTTGTCCTTTTGTCCTACCCCCACCAGTGGCCACAGTGACCACGGATGCTTCCCTGATAGGATGGGGCATTTTCAGGGAAGAACAGCCCAAGGCACATGGACCGATCAAGAGACACATCTGCATATCAATGTCCTAGAGATGAGAGCAGTACTTTTAGTGTTGCAGTACTTCCAGGACTCTCTTCCTCTGGGTACAATTGCGATTCAGACAGACAACATGTCAGTGGTCTGGTACTTGAACAAACAAGGAGGAACCAGGTCCTACCCCCTTTGTCGTGAGGCCCTAAGAGTATGGCAGTGGGGTATATCCACCCAGTGCTTTCTGTTAGCAATGCACATCCTGGGGAAGTCCAGCATGATAGCAGACAAACTGAGCAGAGCAATTTTGTTGTCTCATGAGTGGTCCCTCAAGAAAGAAATAACGGACAGGATATTCTGCAGGTGGGGCCAGCCTTGTTCCGACCTTTTTGCCAGTCACATGAGCACAAAATGCAGAAGCTACTTTGCTCTGATTCCCTGTCTGGGAGAAACCCCAAGGGGTGCACTTGTACACAATTGGCCTCCAGGTCTCCTCTATGCATTCCCACCAATCCCCTTGATAGTCAAGGTACTGTAGAAAGCAAAAACCCTGGGAAGGACCATCATTCTAATAGCCCCTCATTGGCCTCATCAGATTTGGTTCCCCTTCCTTTGACTTCATCTTTTTGGAGGACCTTTGGATTCTGGACCCAGTTCCAGATCTTCTGATGCACTCATCGGGGGAAGTTCATCCCTCTCTTCAGTCCCTGAAACTGACAGCTTGACTGCTCCAATTCCATCATAGCCAGGTTCCATAACCTTTCTAATGAGATGAAGCAAATTCTCATATCCTCTCATAAATCCTCTATGAGGAAGATATACCTTAGCAAATGGAAAAAAAATTCTATATGGTCCTCTCAAAACAACACTGATTCCTACCTAGCCCCTATGACCTCTATACTAGAGTTCTTGACCATGATCTTCAACAAAGGAGCTGCAGCAGCAACAGTTCATGTTCAACTTGCTGCCATTTCTAATTTTCGCATTAGATTTGAAGGCTTGAACATTATGTCACACAAACTATCTAAAGCCTTTCTCAAAGGGACCTTTCATCTCAGGCCACCTGTGAAATCTCCCCATACCCCATGGAATCTAAACTTTATGCTTTCTCACATTATTCTCCCTCCATTTGAACCATCATCCTCATGTGATCTCAAAGTTTTGTCATGGAAGACTATCTTTTTAGTAGCTATCACTTCTGCCCACAGAGTGTCAGAGCTTCAAGCCTTGTCCATTAAACCTCCTTATTTGATTTTCCTTGCTGACAGTCTCACTTCAAACTGACCCCTCCTTTTTGCCTAAAGTTTGCACTGAAGCTAATCTTAATCAAATTATTGATTTGCCAGTTTTCTTCCCCAAGCACTCCAACAATTTAGAATATATGCTGCACAAACTTGATGTTCATAGACAGCTCAAATTTTACTTGGATAGAACAAAAGATTTTAGGAAATCTGAACAGCTTTTTGTTTCTTTTTCAGACTCCAGGAAAGGTATGCCAGTGGCTAAAACAACTCTGAGTGGTTATCTGATTGTATCACATTTGCTTATTCAGCTGCTAATATGCCCTTACAACATAAAATGAAGGCTCACTCCACCAGAGCAGTGCCTACATCCTCTGCCTTTAATGCCAGACTTCGTACAGATAACATTTGTGCAGAAGCCACTTGGTCAAGACCTCATACCTTTATCACTCATTACAAAGTTGACAGGGCCTCCTTTGGGTCTACTGTCCTGAAAAACATACTCCTGTGAGCCACCCGGGATAGATGGTGCTTGGGACGCTACCCATGTGTAAGAATGAATGGTGAGATAGAACAATTTCACATAAAGAAGTTATGTACTTATGATAACATTCCATGTGAGTTGTTCATCTCGCCTTCATTCTTACTTCCCACCCTCCTACCCCCTCCAGGGTTTTTCGAAGACTGAGATGCTGGATTCTTCCTGATTGCTCAACTCTTCTACACCTTTCTCTTATGGAGTGATAGAATGACATATGGTATTATTATACACAGCAAACAAGATCTGAGGTAACTCTAGGTGCATCATGGGATAGGGACTTGGCCTCGAGCTATCTGAAGACCTTGAGCTTTGTAGTAGGCCAACTCGGAGCCGAGGATTGGCTCCGAACCCATCTGTAAGAATGATGGCGAGATGAACAACTCACATGGAACGTTATGGTAAGTACATAACTTCTTCATAACTTATATGGTAGCATTATGTGTGTTTGGTAATTTGAGAACATCTACTTAAGCTTTCCATAGGAACATTAATTTTGTTTTATGTAATTAAAAATACTATGTCAGGTTTTAACTGGTATAATAAACTCTTGTGCAAAATATCTACTCACTTGTGTTATTACAGTTGATGTTACATTTCCAAATAATAACAGTTAAGTACCTAAAGATTTCTGATTTTCCACTCTCCTGGAATCACTGAAAGATGTGCAGGGTATGTCTTTGAGTTATTGAGACAACATGAGATGCAATATGTGAGCTTGTCTCATGTCTTCAAAGGAAAGGACATGCTTTTAAGGCAGGGATGCCTTATGATTGGCTGCTGTAGCCTTCAATCAAGTTTCTCATACTATACCAATACAGACCCACTTTTAATGATGCTAGAGTGTTCCCATCATCTTAAAAAAGGGGAGGAACACTCAGAATAAAAATATGATGGTGTCACCTCAGGGTCCTTAAAAAGGACATGAGGAATGACACAAATAAAATGCAAAAACTTTGTCCACAGCCATAGACTTCACATCTGTCTTTGCTAAATAAACATGGTCTCTCCTGAATACCTTCATATGGCACCATAGGCTGGATATAATTTTCACATCCAGATCTTCTTTCATGGTTACTGTTACATGGTTATATGTTTCATAGAGAGTATCCACCCAGGAGTTTTTTATTGCCATGGGCTCTTCCCTGCTGATTACCAAAAATAGACCTCTTCTTATCAGATATGAAACTTTGTACATATCATAATGAACGATATATAAGAAGGTCTTTCTTTGGTAAAATAATCTCCCTTCATTCCTTCTCCTTTTGCTTTATGTCCTCTATTTTTTCTTCCTTTTCTCTTCACATTTTATATGGACTACAGAAATGGAAAGAAAGAGATAATGTAATACGTAATGGGAAAATTTATCAGACAAACAGGTGTAATATCTGAGGCATACATGTCATGTTGATCACTAAAGATGAACTACTTACAAATCACTCATTATGGTAAGTACTTAAGATTAATTTACCAACCAGGAAGAATAAAAATTTGATATTTTGTAGATAAACTGGCCTCTAGTGCCTTCAGGAAACCCCTGGTAATGTCTAGTATTACTTCAGAATTTCCCCCATTGAGAAGAATTGTAACTTTGGTGCCTTAGAGACTAATTATTTCCCAAGTGCATTCAGTATAGTAGTAGTACACTATGGGGGAATTCAGAGAGATTCTCTCCGCTCATGCTAAGTGACTAATGTGGGTTAGTTATCACAACAGAAGGAATCTCTGATTTAGAGAAATGACAAAACTGCACAGAGGAACACACAGTTAGCAAGTAACTACCATGTGTCTGAATGAAACACTGTAGTGTCAGACCTGAACACGCATTGTGGTAGCATAGGCACTCTCCAATGCGTGCACACGTGTGCACACTCAACCACACGCAAATACATATCTACACAAACAATCACCTACTGATACTCTCACACACACACACACACACACACACACACACACACACACACACACACACACACACACACACACACACACACACACACGAGGCCCCAAGGTGCTGGCTTTCCTATACTTCCTCATGTAGTGTGACCATCCGAACATACACACACATACAAATATCCATTCAACTACATTCATGTCCCTAAAGATATGCACTCACAGACATGTAGACACACACACACACACACACACACACACACACACACACACACACACACACACACACACACACTCCCATAGCTGCCAGATGACAGTCTACACTTTTTTTTTATCTGTAACTTAGCAGAGCAAATTCTTTAAATTGCTCTTCCAAATTAATACAAAACTATTTCTGGGTGTGAAAAATATGTCTAATTAGTAGCTCTCCCAGACTGTTGTATTTGCATGTGGCTGATCTCAACATGTGGCCTTCACCACCAGCAGAAAACAGTAGCAGGAGAAAAGTGTCTGAATCTCTTATATTCATTGCAATGCAGAAACCAGAGTGCTTAAGTGTTGTACATCATTGCAGGACTTTCTAATTCCTAAGATTATCCTCAGTACTCGCCACTACCAATCATTAGCGGACCGGAGTTCCTCTGTGGCGACCCCTAACCGG